>NW_028233730.1:0-227165 GCF_054856555.1 Leptonotus elevatus
TTGCTTTAAATGCATTTTCAGCCGATTGTACACTTCAGGTGAAAATGTCAAAATCTTCAAAATGAGCAAAAGCACAATGAAATTAATGCTTGAATCATCTTCATTTGCTAAAATACACTAATGACAGCAAAAAGTTTGAGTCTACAACATTTAGTTAAGGTGTGAGAGCCAAAATGAACTTTTTATGGCTTTAAATGCATTTTCAGCCCGATTGTACACTTCAGGTGAAAATGTCAAAATCTTCAAAATGAGCAAAAGCACAATAAAATTAATGCTTGAATCATCTTCATTTTGCTAACATACACTAATGACAGCAAAAAGTTTGAGTCTACAACATTTAGTTAAGGTGTGAGAGCCAAAATGAACTTTTTATGGCTTTAAATGCATTTTCAGCCTGATTGTACACTTCAGGTGAAAATGTCAAAATCTTCAAAATGAGCAAAAGCACAATGAAATTAATGCTTGAATCATCTTCATTTTGCTAAAATACACTAATGACAGCAAAAAGTTTGAGTCTACAACATTTAGTTAAGGTGTGAGAGCCAAAATGAACTTTTTATTGCTTTAAACGCGTTTTCAGCCCCTAATTGTACACTTCAGGTGAAAATGTCAAAATCTTCAAAATGAGCAAAAGCACAATGAAATTAATACTTGAATCATCTTCATTTTGCTAAAATACACTAATGACAGCAAAAAGTTTGAATCTACAACATTTAGTTAAGGTGTGAGAGCATAAATGAACTTTTTATTGCTTTAAATGCATTTTCAGCCCGATTGTACACTTCAGGTGAAAATGTCAAAATCTTCAAAATGAGCAAAAGCACAATGAAATTAATGCTTGAATCATCTTCATTTTGCTAAAATACACTAATGACAGCAAAAAGTTTGAGTCTACAACATTTAGTTAAGGTGTGAGAGCCAAAATGAACTTTTTATGGCTTTAAATGCATTTTCAGCCCGATTGTACACTTCAGGTGAAAATGTCAAAATCTTCAAAATGAGCAAAAGCACAATAAAATTAATGCTTGAATCATCTTCATTTGCTAACATACACTAATGACAGCAAAAAGTTTGAGTCTACAACATTTAGTTAAGGTGTGAGAGCCAAAATGAACTTTTTATGGCTTTAAATGCATTTTCAGCCTGATTGTACACTTCAGGTGAAAATGTCAAAATCTTCAAAATGAGCAAAAGCACAATGAAATTAATGCTTGAATCATCTTCATTTTGCTAAAATACACTAATGACAGCAAAAAGTTTGAGTCTACAACATTTAGTTAAGGTGTGAGAGCCAAAATGAACTTTTTATGGCTTTAAATGCATTTTCAGCCTGATTGTACACTTCAGGTGAAAATGTCAAAATCTTCAAAATGAGCAAAAGCACAATAAAATTAATGCTTGAATCATCTTCATTTTGCTAAAATATACTAATGACAGCAAAAAGTTTGAGTCTACAACATTTAGTTAAGGTGTGAGAGCCAAAATGAACTTTTTATTGCTTTAAACGCGTTTTCAGCCACTAATTGTACACTTCAGGTGAAAATGTCAAAATCTTCAAAATGAGCAAAAGCACAATGAAATTAATGCTTGAATCATCTTCATTTTGCTAAAATACACTAATGACAGCAAAAAGTTTGAGTCTACAACATTTAGTTAAGGTGTGAGAGCCAAAATGAACTTTTTATGGCTTTAAATGCATTTTCAGCCTGATTGTACACTTCAGGTGAAAATGTCAAAATCTTCAAAATGAGCAAAAGCACAATGAAATTAATGCTTGAATCATCTTCATTTTGCTAAAATACACTAATGACAGCAAAAAGTTTGAGTCTACAACATTTAGTTAAGGTGTGAGAGCCAAAATGAACTTTTTATGGCTTTAAATGCATTTTCAGCCTGATTGTACACTTCAGGTGAAAATGTCAAAATCTTCAAAATGAGCAAAAGCACAATAAAATTAATGCTTGAATCATCTTCATTTTGCTAAAATATACTAATGACAGCAAAAAGTTTGAGTCTACAACATTTAGTTAAGGTGTGAGAGCCAAATGAACTTTTTATTGCTTTAAACGCGTTTTCAGCCCCTAATTGTACACTTCAGGTGAAAATGTCAAAATCTTCAAAATGAGCAAAAGCACAATGAAATTAATGCTTGAATCATCTTCATTTTGCTAAAATACACTAATGACAGCAAAAAGTTTGAGTCTACAACATTTAGTTAAGGTGTGAGAGCCAAAATGAACTTTTTATGGCTTTAAATGCATTTTCAGCCTGATTGTACACTTCAGGTGAAAATGTCAAAATCTTCAAAATGAGCAAAAGCACAATGAAATTAATGCTTGAATCATCTTCATTGTGCTAAAATATACTAATGACAGCAAAAAGTTGAGTCTACAACATTTAGTTAAGGTGTGAGAGCCAAAATGAACTTTTTATTGCTTTAAACGCGTTTTCAGCCACTAATTGTACACTTCAGGTGAAAATGTCAAAATCTTCAAAATGAGCAAAAGCACAATGAAATTAATGCTTGAATCACCTTCATTTTGCTAAAATACACTAATGACAGCAAAAAGTTTGAGTCTGCAACATTTAGTTTAGGTGTGAGAGCCAAAATGAACTTTTTATGGCTTTAAATGCATTTTCAGCCTGATTGTACACTTCAGGTGAAAATGTCAAAATCTTCAAAATGAGCAAAAGCACAATGAAATGAATGCTTGAATCATCTTCATTTTGCTAACATACACTAATGACAGCAAAAAGTTTGAGTCTACAACATTTAGTTAAGGTGTGAGAGCCAAAATGAACTTTTTATGGCTTTAAATGCATTTTCAGCCTGATTGTACACTTCAGGTGAAAATGTCAAAATCTTCAAAATGAGCAAAAGCACAATGAAATTAATGCTTGAATCATCTTCATTTTGCTAACATACACTAATGACAGCAAAAAGTTTGAGTCTACAACATTTAGTTAAGGTGTGAGAGCCAAAATGAACTTTTTATGGCTTTAAATGCATTTTCAGCCTTATTGTACACTTCAGGTGAAAATGTCAAAATCTTCAAAATGAGCAAAAGCACAATGAAATTAATGCTTGAATCATCTTCATTTTGCTAAAATACACTAATGACAGCAACAAGTTTGAGTCTACAACATTTAGTTAAGGTGTGAGAGCCAAAATGAACTTTTTATGGCTTTAAATGCATTTGCAGCCTGATTGTACACTTCAGGTGAAAATGTCAAAATCTTCAAAATGAGCAAAAGCACAATGAAATTATTGCTTGAATCATCTTCATTTTGCTAAAATACACTAATGAGAGCAAAAAGTTTGAGTCTACAACATTTAGTTAAGGTGTGAGAGCCTAAATGAACTTTTTATGGCTTTAAATGCATTTTCAGCCCGATTGTACACTTCAGGTGAAAATGTCAAAATCTTCAAAATGAGCAAAAGCACAATAAAATTAATGCTTGAATCATCTTCATTTTGCTAAAATATACTAATGACAGCAAAAAGTTTGAGTCTACAACATTTAGTTAAGGTGTGAGAGCCAAAATGAACTTTTTATTGCTTTAAACGCGTTTTCAGCCCCTAATTGTACACTTCAGGTGAAAATGTCAAAATCTTCAAAATGAGCAAAAGCACAATGAAATTAATGCTTGAATCATCTTCATTTTGCTAACATACACTTATGACAGCAAAAAGTTTGAGTCTACAACATTTAGTTAAGGTGTGAGAGCCAAAATGAACTTTTTATGGCTTTAAATGCATTTTCAGCCCGATTGTACACTTCAGGTGAAAATGTCAAAATCTTCAAAATGAGCAAAAGCACAATAAAATTAATGCTTGAATCATCTTCATTTTGCTAAAATATACTAATGACAGCAAAAAGTTTGAGTCTACAACATTTAGTTAAGGTGTGAGAGCCAAAATGAACTTTTTATTGCTTTAAACGCGTTTTCAGCCCCTAATTGTACACTTCAGGTGAAAATGTCAAAATCTTCAAAATGAGCAAAAGCACAATGAAATTAATACTTCAATCATCTTCATTTTGCTAAAATACACTAATGACAGCAAAAAGTTTGAATCTACAACATTTAGTTAAGGTGTGAGAGCCAAAATGAACTTTTTATTGCTTTAAAAACATTTTCAGCCCGATTGTACACTTCAGGTGAAAATGTCAAAATCTTCAAAATGAGCAAAAGCACAATGAAATTAATGCTTGAATCATCTTCATTTTGCTAAAATACACTAATGACAGCAAAAAGTTTGAGTCTACAACATTTAGTTAAGGTGTGAGAGCCAAAATGAACTTTTTATTGCTTTAAACGCGTTTTCAGCCCCTAATTGTACACTTCAGGTGAAAATGTCAAAATCTTCAAAATGAGCAAAAGCACAATGAAATTAATGCTTGAATCATCTTCATTTTGCTAAAATACACTAATGACAGCAAAAGGTTTGAGTCTACAACATTTAGTTAAGGTGTGAGAGCCAAAATGAACTTTTTATGAGTTTAAATGCATTTTCAGCCTGATTGTACACTTCAGGTGAAAATGTCAAAATCTTCAAAATGAGCAAAAGCACAATGAAATTAATGCTTGAATCATCTTCATTTTGCTAAAATACACTAATGACAGCAAAAAGTTTGAGTCTACAACATTTAGTTAAGGTGTGAGAGCCAAAATGAACTTTTTATGGCTTTAAATGCATTTTCAGCCTGATTGTACACTTCAGGTGAAAATGTCAAAATCTTCAAAATGAGCAAAAGCACAATGAAATTAATGCTTGAATCATCTTCATTTTGCTAACATACACTAATGACAGCAAAAAGTTTGAGTCTACAACATTTAGTTAAGGTGTGAGAGCAAAAATGAACTTTTTATTGCTTTAAACGCGTTTTCAGCCCCTAATTGTACACTTCAGGTGAAAATGTCAAAATCTTCAAAATGAGCAAAAGCACAATGAAATTAATGCTTGAATCATCTTCATTTTGCTAAAATACACTAATGACAGCAAAAAGTTTGAGTCTACAACATTTAGTTAAGGTGTGAGAGCCAAAATGAACTTTTTATTGCTTTAAACGCGTTTTCAGCCCCTAATTGTACACTTCAGGTGAAAATGTCAAAATCTTCAAAATGAGCAAAAGCACAATGAAATTAATGCTTGAATCATCTTCATTTTGCTAAAATACACTAATGACAGCAAAAAGTTTGAGTCTACAACATTTAGTTAAGGTGTGAGAGCCAAAATGAACTTTTTATGGCTTTAAATGCATTTTCAGCCTGATTGTACACTTCAGGTGAAAATGTCAAAATCTTCAAAATGAGCAAAAGCACAATGAAATTAATGCTTGAATCATCTTCATTTTGCTAACATACACTAATGACAGCAAAAAGTTTGAGTCTACAACATTTAGTTAAGGTGTGAGAGCCAAAATGAACTTTTTATGGCTTTAAATGCATTTTCAGCCTGATTGTACACTTCAGGTGAAAATGTCAAAATCTTCAAAATGAGAAAAAAAGAACAATGAAATTAATGCTTGAATCATCTTCATTTTGCTAAAATACACTAATGACAGCAAAAAGTTTGAGTCTACAACATTTAGTTAAGGTGTGAGAGCCAAAATGAACTTTTATGGCTTTAAATGCATTTTCAGCCTGATTGTACACTTCAGGTGAAAATGTCAAAATCTTCAAAATGAGCAAAAGCACAATGAAATTAATGCTTGAATCATCTTCATTTGCTAACATACACTAATGACAGCAAAAAGTTTGAGTCTACAACATTTAGTTAAGGTGTGAGAGCCAAAATGAACTTTTTATGGCTTTAAATGCATTTTCAGCCCGATTGTACACTTCAGGTGAAAATGTCAAAATCTTCAAAATGAGCAAAAGCACAATAAAATTAATGCTTGAATCATCTTCATTTTGCTAAAATATACTAATGACAGCAAAAAGTTTGAGTCTACAACATTTAGTTAAGGTGTGAGAGCCAAAATGAATTTTTTATTGCTTTAAACGCGTTTTCAGCCCCTAATTGTACACTTCAGGTGAAAATGTCAAAATCTTCAAAATGAGCAAAAGCACAATGAAATTAATGCTTGAATCATCTTCATTTTGCTAAAATACGCTAATGACAGCAAAAAGTTTGAGTCTACAACATTTAGTTAAGGTGTGAGAGCCAAAATGAACTTTTTATGGCTTTAAATGCATTTTCAGCCCGATTGTACACTTCAGGTGAAAATGTCAAAATCTTCAAAATGAGCAAAAGCACAATAAAATTAATGCTTGAATCATCTTCATTTTGCTAACATACACTAATGACAGCAAAAAGTTTGAGTCTACAACATTTAGTTAAGGTGTGAGAGCCAAAATGAACTTTTTATGGCTTTAAATGCATTTTCAGCCTGATTGTACACTTCAGGTGAAAATGTCAAAATCTTCAAAATGAGCAAAAGCACAATGAAATTAATGCTTGAATCATCTTCATTTTGCTAAAATACACTAATGACAGCAAAAAGTTTGAGTCTACAACATTTAGTTAAGGTGTGAGAGCCAAAATGAACTTTTTTATTGCTTTAAACGCGTTTTCAGCCCCTAATTGTACACTTCAGGTGAAAATGTCAAAATCTTCAAAATGAGCAAAAGCACAATGAAATTAATACTTGAATCATCTTCATTTTGCTAAAATATACTAATGACAGCAAAAGTTTGAGTCTACAACATTTAGTTAAGGTGTGAGAGCCAAAATGAACTTTTTATTGCTTTAAACGCGTTTTCAGCCCCTAATTGTACACTTCAGGTGAAAATGTCAAAATCTTCAAAATGAGCAAAAGCACAATGAAATTAATACTTGAATCATCTTCATTTTGCTAAAATACACTAATGACAGCAAAAAGTTTGAGTCTACAACATTTAGTTAAGGTGTGAGAGCCAAAATGAACTTTTTATGGCTTTAAATGCATTTTCAGCCCGATTGTACACTTCAGGTGAAAATGTCAAAATCTTCAAAATGAGCAAAAGCACAATAAAATTAATGCTTGAATCATCTTCATTTTGCTAAAATACACTAATGACAGCAAAAAGTTTGAGTCTACAACATTTAGTTAAGGTGTGAGAGCCAAAATGAACTTTTTATGGCTTTAAATGCATTTTCAGCCTGATTGTACACTTCAGGTGAAAATGTCAAAATCTTCAAAATGAGCAAAAGCACAATGAAATTAATGCTTGAATCATCTTCATTTTGCTAACATACACTAATGACAGCAAAAAGTTTGAGTCTACAACATTTAGTTAAGGTGTGAGAGCAAAAATGAACTTTTTATTGCTTTAAACGCGTTTTCAGCCCCTAATTGTACACTTCAGGTGAAAATGTCAAAATCTTCAAAATGAGCAAAAGCACAATGAAATTAATGCTTGAATCATCTTCATTTTGCTAAAATACACTAATGACAGCAAAAAGTTTGAGTCTACAACATTTAGTTAAGGTGTGAGAGCCAAAATGAACTTTTTATGGCTTTAAATGCATTTTCAGCCTGATTGTACACTTCAGGTGAAAATGTCAAAATCTTCAAAATGAGCAAAAGCACAATGAAATTAATGCTTGAATCATCTTCATTTTGCTAAAATACACTAATGACAGCAAAAAGTTTGAGTCTACAACATTTAGTTAAGGTGTGAGAGCCAAAATGAACTTTTTATGGCTTTAAATGCATTTTCAGCCTGATTGTACACTTCAGGTGAAAATGTCAAAATCTTCAAAATGAGCAAAAGCACAATGAAATTAATGCTTGAATCATCTTCATTTTGCTAACATACACTAATGACAGCAAAAAGTTTGAGTCTACAACATTTAGTTAAGGTGTGAGAGCCAAAATGAACTTTTTATGGCTTTAAATGCATTTTCAGCCTGATTGTACACTTCAGGTGAAAATGTCAAAATCTTCAAAATGAGAAAAAAAGAACAATGAAATTAATGCTTGAATCATCTTCATTTTGCTAAAATACACTAATGACAGCAAAAAGTTTGAGTCTACAACATTTAGTTAAGGTGTGAGAGCCAAAATGAACTTTTTATGGCTTTAAATGCATTTTCAGCCTGATTGTACACTTCAGGTGAAAATGTCAAAATCTTCAAAATGAGCAAAAGCACAATGAAATTAATGCTTGAATCATCTTCATTTTGCTAACATACACTAATGACAGCAAAAAGTTTGAGTCTACAACATTTAGTTAAGGTGTGAGAGCCAAAATGAACTTTTTATGGCTTTAAATGCATTTTCAGGCCCGATTGTACACTTCAGGTGAAAATGTCAAAATCTTCAAAATGAGCAAAAGCACAATAAAATTAATGCTTGAATCATCTTCATTTTGCTAAAATATACTAATGACAGCAAAAAGTTTGAGTCTACAACATTTAGTTAAGGTGTGAGAGCCAAAATGAACTTTTTATTGCTTTAAACGCGTTTTCAGCCCCTAATTGTACACTTCAGGTGAAAATGTCAAAATCTTCAAAATGAGCAAAAGCACAATGAAATTAATACTTGAATCATCTTCATTTTGCTAAAATACACTAATGACAGCAAAAAGTTTGAATCTACAACATTTAGTTAAGGTGTGAGAGCCAAAATGAACTTTTTATTGCTTTAAATGCATTTTCAGCCCGATTGTACACTTCAGGTGAAAATGTCAAAATCTTCAAAATGAGCAAAAGCACAATGAAATTAATGCTTGAATCATCTTCATTTTGCTAAAATACACTAATGACAGCAAAAAGTTTGAGTCTACAACATTTAGTTAAGGTGTGAGAGCCAAATGAACTTTTTATGGCTTTAAATGCATTTTCAGCCCGATTGTACACTTCAGGTGAAAATGTCAAAATCTTCAAAATGAGCAAAAGCACAATAAAATTAATGCTTGAATCATCTTCATTTTGCTAACATACACTAATGACAGCAAAAAGTTTGAGTCTACAACATTTAGTTAAGGTGTGAGAGCCAAAATGAACTTTTTATGGCTTTAAATGCATTTTCAGCCTGATTGTACACTTCAGGTGAAAATGTCAAAATCTTCAAAATGAGCAAAAGCACAATGAAATTAATGCTTGAATCATCTTCATTTTGCTAAAATACACTAATGACAGCAAAAAGTTTGAGTCTACAACATTTAGTTAAGGTGTGAGAGCCAAAATGAACTTTTTATTGCTTTAAACGCGTTTTCAGCCCCTAATTGTACACTTCAGGTGAAAATGTCAAAATCTTCAAAATGAGCAAAAGCACAATGAAATTAATACTTGAATCATCTTCATTTTGCTAAAATACACTAATGACAGCAAAAAGTTTGAATCTACAACATTTAGTTAAGGTGTGAGAGCAAAATGAACTTTTTATTGCTTTAAATGCATTTTCAGCCCGATTGTACACTTCAGGTGAAAATGTCAAAATCTTCAAAATGAGCAAAAGCACAATGAAATTAATGCTTGAATCATCTTCATTTTGCTAAAATACACTAATGACAGCAAAAAGTTTGAGTCTACAACATTTAGTTAAGGTGTGAGAGCCAAAATGAACTTTTTATGGCTTTAAATGCATTTTCAGCCCGATTGTACACTTCAGGTGAAAATGTCAAAATCTTCAAAATGAGCAAAAGCACAATAAAATTAATGCTTGAATCATCTTCATTTTGCTAACATACACTAATGACAGCAAAAAGTTTGAGTCTACAACATTTAGTTAAGGTGTGAGAGCCAAAATGAACTTTTTATGGCTTTAAATGCATTTTCAGCCTGATTGTACACTTCAGGTGAAAATGTCAAAATCTTCAAAATGAGCAAAAGCACAATGAAATTAATGCTTGAATCATCTTCATTTTGCTAAAATACACTAATGACAGCAAAAAGTTTGAGTCTACAACATTTAGTTAAGGTGTGAGAGCCAAAATTAACTTTTTATGGCTTTAAATGCATTTTCAGCCTGATTGTACACTTCAGGTGAAAATGTCAAAATCTTCAAAATGAGCAAAAGCACAATAAAATTAATGCTTGAATCATCTTCATTTTGCTAAAATATACTAATGACAGCAAAAAGTTTGAGTCTACAACATTTAGTTAAGGTGTGAGAGCCAAAATGAAATTTTTATTGCTTTAAACGCGTTTTCAGCCACTAATTGTACACTTCAGGTGAAAATGTCAAAATCTTCAAAATGAGCAAAAGCACAATGAAATTAATGCTTGAATCATCTTCATTTTGCTAAAATACACTAATGACAGCAAAAAGTTTGAGTCTACAACATTTAGTTAAGGTGTGAGAGCCAAAATGAACTTTTTATGGCTTTAATGCATTTTCAGCCCGATTGTACACTTCAGGTGAAAATGTCAAAATCTTCAAAATGAGCAAAAGCACAATAAAATTAATGCTTGAATCATCTTCATTTTGCTAACATACACTAATGACAGCAAAAAGTTTGAGTCTACAACATTTAGTTAAGGTGTGAGAGCCAAAATGAACTTTTTATGGCTTTAAATGCATTTTCAGCCTGATTGTACACTTCAGGTGAAAATGTCAAAATCTTCAAAATGAGCAAAAGCACAATGAAATTAATGCTTGAATCATCTTCATTTTGCTAAAATACACTAATGACAGCAAAAAGTTTGAGTTTACAACATTTAGTTAAGGTGTGAGAGCCAAAATGAACTTTTTATGGCTTTAAATGCATTTTCAGCCTGATTGTACACTTCAGGTGAAAATGTCAAAATCTTCAAAATGAGCAAAAGCACAATAAAATTAATGCTTGAATCATCTTCATTTTGCTAAAATATACTAATGACAGCAAAAAGTTTGAGTCTACAACATTTAGTTAAGGTGTGAGAGCCAAAATGAACTTTTTATTGCTTTAAACGCGTTTTCAGCCACTAATTGTACACTTCAGGTGAAAATGTCAAAATCTTCAAAATGAGCAAAAGCACAATGAAATTAATGCTTGAATCATCTTCATTTTGCTAAAATACACTAATGACAGCAAAAAGTTTGAGTCTACAACATTTAGTTAAGGTGTGAGAGCCAAAATGAACTTTTTATGCTTTAAATGCATTTTCAGCCTGATTGTACACTTCAGGTGAAAATGTCAAAATCTTCAAAATGAGCAAAAGCACAATGAAATTAATGCTTGAATCATCTTCATTTTGCTAAAATACACTAATGACAGCAAAAAGTTTGAGTCTACAACATTTAGTTAAGGTGTGAGAGCCAAAATGAACTTTTTATGGCTTTAAATGCATTTTCAGCCTGATTGTACACTTCAGGTGAAAATGTCAAAATCTTCAAAATGAGCAAAAGCACAATAAAATTAATGCTTGAATCATCTTCATTTTGCTAAAATATACTAATGACAGCAAAAAGTTTGAGTCTACAACATTTAGTTAAGGTGTGAGAGCCAAAATGAACTTTTTATTGCTTTAAACGCGTTTTCAGCCCCTAATTGTACACTTCAGGTGAAAATGTCAAAATCTTCAAAATGAGCAAAAGCACAATGAAATTAATGCTTGAATCATCTTCATTTTGCTAAAATACACTAATGACAGCAAAAAGTTTGAGTCTACAACATTTAGTTAAGGTGTGAGAGCCAAAATGAACTTTTTATGGCTTTAAATGCATTTTCAGCCTGATTGTACACTTCAGGTGAAAATGTCAAAATCTTCAAAATGAGCAAAAGCACAATGAAATTAATGCTTGAATCATCTTCATTTTGCTAACATACACTAATGACAGCAAAAAGTTTGAGTCTACAACATTTAGTTAAGGTGTGAGAGCCAAAATGAACTTTTTATGGCTTTAAATGCATTTTCAGCCTGATTGTACACTTCAGGTGAAAATGTCAAAATCTTCAAAATGAGCAAAAGCACAATGAAATTAATGCTTGAATCATCTTCATTTTGCTAAAATACACTAATGACAGCAAAAAGTTTGAGTCTACAACATTTAGTTAAGGTGTGAGAGCCAAAATGAACTTTTTATGGCTTTAAATGCATTTTCAGCCTGATTGTACATTTCAGGTGAAAATGTCAAAATCTTCAAAATGAGCAAAAGCACAATGAAATTAATGCTTGAATCATCTTCATTTTGCTAACATACACTAATGACAGCAAAAAGTTTGAGTCTACAACATTTAGTTAAGGTGTGAGAGCCAAAATGAACTTTTTATGGCTTTAAATGCATTTTCAGCCCGATTGTACACTTCAGGTGAAAATGTCAAAATCTTCAAAATGAGCAAAAGCACAATAAAATTAATGCTTGAATCATCTTCATTTTGCTAAAATATACTAATGACAGCAAAAAGTTTGAGTCTACAACATTTAGTTAAGGTGTGAGAGCCAAAATGAACTTTTTATTGCTTTAAACGCGTTTTCAGCCCCTAATTGTACACTTCAGGTGAAAATGTCAAAATCTTCAAAATGAGCAAAAGCACAATGAAATTAATACTTCAATCATCTTCATTTTGCTAAAATACACTAATGACAGCAAAAAGTTTGAATCTACAACATTTAGTTAAGGTGTGAGAGCCAAAATGAACTTTTTATTGCTTTAAAAACATTTTCAGCCCGATTGTACACTTCAGGTGAAAATGTCAAAATCTTCAAAATGAGCAAAAGCACAATGAAATTAATACTTGAATCATCTTCATTTTGCTAAAATACACTAATGACAGCAAAAAGTTTGAATCTACAACATTTAGTTAAGGTGTGAGATTCAAAATGAACTTTTTATTGCTTTAAATGCATTTTCAGCCCGATTGTACACTTCAGGTGAAAATGTCAAAATCTTCAAAATGAGCAAAAGCACAATGAAATTAATGCTTGAATCATCTTCATTTTGCTAAAATACACTAATGACAGCAAAAAGTTTGAGTCTACAACATTTAGTTAAGGTGTGAGAGCCAAAATGAACTTTTTATGGCTTTAAATGCATTTTCAGCCTGATTGTACACTTCAGGTGAAAATGTCAAAATCTTCAAAATGAGCAAAAGCACAATAAAATTAATGCTTGAATCATCTTCATTTTGCTAAAATATACTAATGACAGCAAAAAGTTTGAGTCTACAACATTTAGTTAAGGTGTGAGAGCCAAAATGAACTTTTTATTGCTTTAAAAACATTTTCAGCCCGATTGTACACTTCAGGTGAAATGTCAAAATCTTCAAAATGAGCAAAAGCACAATGAAATTAATGCTTGAATCATCTTCATTTTGCTAAAATACACTAATGACAGCAAAAAGTTTGAGTCTACAACATTTAGTTAAGGTGTGAGAGCCAAAATGAACTTTTTATGGCTTTAAATGCATTTTCAGCCCGATTGTACACTTCAGGTGAAAATGTCAAAATCTTCAAAATGAGCAAAAGCACAATAAAATTAATGCTTAAATCATCTTCATTTTGCTAAAATATACTAATGACAGCAAAAAGTTTGAGTCTACAACATTTAGTTAAGGTGTGAGAGCCAAAATGAACTTTTTATTGCTTTAAACGCGTTTTCAGCCCCTAATTGTACACTTCAGGTGAAAATGTCAAAATCTTCAAAATGAGCAAAAGCACAATGAAATTAATGCTTGAATCATCTTCATTTTGCTAAAATACACTAATGACAGCAAAAAGTTTGAGTCTACAACATTTAGTTAAGGTGTGAGAGCCAAAATGAACTTTTTATGGCTTTAAATGCATTTTCAGCCTGATTGTACACTTCAGGTGAAAATGTCAAAATCTTGAAAATTAGCAAAAGCACAATAAAATTAATGCTTGAATCATCTTGATTTTGCTAAAATATACTAATGACAGCAAAAAGTTTGAGTCTACAACATTTAGTTAAGGTGTGAGAGCCAAAATGAACTTTTTATTGCTTTAAACGCGTTTTCAGCCCCTAATTGTACACTTCAGGTGAAAATGTCAAAATCTTCAAAATGAGCAAAAGCACAATGAAATTAATGCTTGAATCATCTTCATTTTGCTAACATACACTAATGACAGCAAAAAGTTTGAGTCTACAACATTTAGTTAAGGTGTGAGAGCCAAAATGAACTTTTTATGGCTTTAAATGCATTTTCAGCCTGATTGTACACTTCAGGTGAAAATGTCAAAATCTTCAAAATGAGCAAAAGCACAATGAAATTAATGCTTGAATCATCTTCATTTTGCTAACATACACTAATGACAGCAAAAAGTTTGAGTCTACAACATTTAGTTAAGGTGTGAGAGCCAAAATGAAATTTTTATGGCTTTAAATGCATTTTCAGCCCGATTGTACACTTCAGGTGAAAATGTCAAAATCTTCAAAATGAGCAAAAGCACAATGAAATTAATGCTTGAATCATCTTCATTTTGCTAAAATACACTAATGACAGCAAAAAGTTTGAGTCTACAACATTTAGTTAAGGTGTGAGAGCCAAAATGAACTTTTTATGGCTTTAAATGCATTTTCAGCCTGATTGTACACTTCAGGTGAAAATGTCAAAATCTTCAAAATGAGCAAAAGCACAATGAAATTAATGCTTGAATCATCTTCATTTTGCTAACATACACTAATGACAGCAAAAAGTTTGAGTCTACAACATTTAGTTAAGGTGTGAGAGCCAAAATGAACTTTTTATGGCTCTCACACCTTAACTAAATGTTGTAGACTCAAACTTTTTGCTGTCATTAGTGTATGTTAGCAAAATGAAGATGATTCAAGCATTAATTTCATTGTGCTTTTGCTCATTTTGAAGATTTTGACATTTTCACCTGAAGTGTACAATCAGGCTGAAAATGCATTTAAAGCCATAAAAAGTTCATTTTGGCTCTCACACCTTAACTAAATGTTGTAGACTCAAACTTTTTGCTGTCATTAGTGTATTTTAGCAAAATGAAGATGATTCAAGCATTAATTTCATTGTGCTTTTGCTCATTTTGAAGATTTTGACATTTTCACCTGAAGTGTACAATCGGGCTGAAATGCATTTAAAGCCATAAAAATTTCATTTTGGCTCTCACACCTTAACTAAATGTTGTAGACTCAAACTTTTTGCTGTCATTAGTGTATGTTAGCAAAATGAAGATGATTCAAGCATTAATTTCATTGTGCTTTTGCTCATTTTGAAGATTTTGACATTTTCACCCTGAAGTGTACAATCAGGCTGAAAATGCATTTAAAGCCATAAAAAGTTCATTTTGGCTCTCACACCTTAACTAAATGTTGTAGACTCAAACTTTTTGCTGTCATTAGTGTATGTTAGCAAAATGAAGATGATTCAAGCATTAATTTCATTGTGCTTTTGCTCATTTTGAAGATTTTGACATTTCACCTGAAGTGTACAATTAGGGGCTGAAAACGCGTTTAAAGCAATAAAAGTTCATTTTGGCTCTCACACCTTAACTAAATGTTGTAGACTCAAACTTTTTGCTGTCATTAGTATATTTTAGCAAAATCAAGATGATTCAAGCATTAATTTTATTGTGCTTTTGCTAATTTTCAAGATTTTGACATTTTCACCTGAAGTGTACAATCAGGCTGAAAATGCATTTAAAGCCATAAAAAGTTCATTTTGGCTCTCACACCTTAACTAAATGTTGTAGACTCAAACTTTTTGCTGTCATTAGTGTATTTTAGCAAAATGAAGATGATTCAAGCATTAATTTCATTGTGCTTTTGCTCATTTTGAAGATTTGACATTTTCACCTGAAGTGTACAATTAGGGGCTGAAAACGCGTTTAAAGCAATAAAAAGTTCATTTTGGCTCTCACACCTTAACTAAATGTTGTAGACTCAAACTTTTTGCTGTCATTAGTATATTTTAGCAAAATGAGATGATTTAAGCATTAATTTTATTGTGCTTTTGCTCATTTTGAAGATTTTGACATTTTCACCTGAAGTGTACAATCGGGCTGAAAATGCATTTAAAGCCATAAAAAGTTCATTTTGGCTCTCACACCTTAACTAAATGTTGTAGACTCAAACTTTTTGCTGTCATTAGTGTATTTTAGCAAAATGAAGATGATTCAAGCATTAATTTCATTGTGCTTTTGCTCATTTTGAAGATTTTGACATTTTCACCTGAAGTGTACAATCGGGCTGAAAATGTTTTTAAAGCAATAAAAAGTTCATTTTGGCTCTCACACCTATAACTAAATGTTGTAGACTCAAACTTTTTGCTGTCATTAGTATATTTTAGCAAAATGAAGATGATTCAAGCATTAATTTTATTGTGCTTTTGCTCATTTTGAAGATTTTGACATTTTCACCTGAAGTGTACAATCAGGCTGAAAATGCATTTAAAGCCATAAAAAGTTCATTTTGGCTCTCACACCTTAACTAAATGTTGTAGACTCAAACTTTTTGCTGTCATTAGTGTATTTTAGCAAAATGAAGATGATTCAAGCATTAATTTCATTGTGCTTTTGCTCATTTTGAAGATTTTGACATTTTCACCTGAAGTGTACAATCGGGCTGAAAATGCATTTAAAGCAATAAAAAGTTCATTTTGAATCTCACACCTTAACTAAATGTTGTAGATTCAAACTTTTTGCTGTCATTAGTGTATTTTAGCAAAATGAAGATGATTCAAGTATTAATTTCATTGTGCTTTTGCTCATTTTGAAGATTTTGACATTTTCACCTGAAGTGTACAATCGGGCTGAAATGTTTTTAAAGCAATAAAAAGTTCATTTTGGCTCTCACACCTTAACTAAATGTTGTAGATTCAAACTTTTTGCTGTCATTAGTGTATTTTAGCAAAATGAAGATGATTGAAGTATTAATTTCATTGTGCTTTTGCTCATTTTGAAGATTTTGACATTTTCACCTGAAGTGTACAATTAGGGGCTGAAAACGCGTTTAAAGCAATAAAAAGTTCATTTTGGCTCTCACACCCTTAACTAAATGTTGTAGACTCAAACTTTTTGCTGTCATTAGTATATTTTAGCAAAATGAAGATGATTCAAGCATTAATTTTATTGTGCTTTTGCTCATTTTGAAGATTTTGACATTTTCACCTGAAGTGTACAATCGGGCTGAAAATGCATTTAAAGCCATAAAAAGTTCATTTGGCTCTCACACCTTAACTAAATGTTGTAGACTCAAACTTTTTGCTGTCATTAGTGTATGTTAGCAAAATGAAGATGATTCAAGCATTAATTTCATTGTGCTTTTGCTCATTTTGAAGATTTTGACATTTTCACCTGAAATGTACAATCAGGCTGAAAATGCATTTAAAGCCATAAAAAGTTCATTTTGGCTCTCACACCTTAACTAAATGTTGTAGACTCAAACTTTTTGCTGTCATTAGTGTATTTTAGCAAAATGAAGATGATTCAAGCATTAATTTCATTGTGCTTTTGCTCATTTTGAAGATTTTGACATTTTCACCTGAAGTGTACAATCAGGCTGAAAATGCATTTAAAGCCATAAAAAGTTCATTTTGGCTCTCACACCTTAACTAAATGTTGTAGACTCAAACTTTTTGCTGTCATTAGTGTATGTTAGCAAAATGAAGATGATTCAAGCATTAATTTCATTGTGCTTTTGCTCATTTTGAAGATTTTGACATTTTCACCTGAAGTGTACAATCAGGCTGAAAATGCATTTAAAGCCATAAAAAGTTCATTTTGGCTCTCACACCTTAACTAAATGTTGTAGACTCAAACTTTTTGCTGTCATTAGTGTATTTTAGCAAAATGAAGATGATTCAAGCATTAATTTCATTGTGCTTTTGCTCATTTTGAAGATTTTGACATTTTCACCTGAAGTGTACAATTAGGGGCTGAAAACGCGTTTAAAGCAATAAAAAGTTCATTTTGGCTCTCACACCTTAACTAAATGTTGTAGACTCAAACTTTTTGCTGTCATTAGTATATTTTAGCAAAATGAAGATGATTCAAGCATTAATTTTATTGTGCTTTTGCTCATTTTGAAGATTTTGACATTTTCACCTGAAGTGTACAATCAGGCTGAAATGCATTTAAAGCCATAAAAAGTTCATTTTGGCTCTCACACCTTAACTAAATGTTGTAGACTCAAACTTTTTGCTGTCATTAGTGTATTTTAGCAAAATGAAGATGATTCAAGCATTAATTTCATTGTGCTTTTGCTCATTTTGAAGATTTTGACATTTTCACCTGAAGTGTACAATCAGGCTGAAAATGCATTTAAAGCCATAAAAAGTTCATTTTGGCTCTCACACCTTAACTAAATGTTGTAGACTCAAACTTTTTGCTGTCATTAGTGTATTTTAGCAAAATGAAGATGATTCAAGCATTAATTTCATTGTGCTTTTGCCTCATTTTGAAGATTTTGACATTTTCACCTGAAGTGTACAATTAGTGGCTGAAAACGCGTTTAAAGCAATAAAAAGTTCATTTTGGCTCTCACACCTTAACTAAATGTTGTAGACTCAAACTTTTTGCTGTCATTAGTATATTTTAGCAAAATGAAGATGATTCAAGCATTAATTTTATTGTGCTTTTGCTCATTTTGAAGATTTTGACATTTTCACCTGAAGTGTACAATCAGGCTGAAAATGCATTTAAAGCCATAAAAAGTTCATTTTGGCTCTCACACCTTAACTAAATGTTGTAAACTCAAACTTTTTGCTGTCATTAGTGTATTTTAGCAAAATGAAGATGATTCAAGCATTAATTTCATTGTGCTTTTGCTCATTTTGAAGATTTTGACATTTTCACCTGAAGTGTACAATCAGGCTGAAAATGCATTTAAAGCCATAAAAAGTTCATTTTGGCTCTCACACCTTAACTAAATGTTGTAGACTCAAACTTTTTGCTGTCATTAGTGTATGTTAGCAAAATGAAGATGATTCAAGCATTAATTTTATTGTGCTTTTGCTCATTTTGAAGATTTTGACATTTTCACCTGAAGTGTACAATCGGGCTGAAAATGCATTTAAAGCCATAAAAAGTTCATTTTGGCTCTCACACCTTAACTAAATGTTGTAGACTCAAACTTTTTGCTGTCATTAGTGTATTTTAGCAAAATGAAGATGATTCAAGCATTAATTTCATTGTGCTTTTGCTCATTTGAAGATTTTGACATTTTTCACCTGAAGTGTACAATTAGTGGCTGAAAACGCGTTTTAAAGCAATAAAAATTTCATTTTGGCTCTCACACCTTAACTAAATGTTGTAGACTCAAACTTTTTGCTGTCATTAGTATATTTTAGCAAAATGAAGATGATTCAAGCATTAATTTTATTGTGCTTTTGCTCATTTTGAAGATTTTGACATTTTCACCTGAAGTGTACAATCAGGCTGAAAATGCATTTAAAGCCATAAAAAGTTAATTTTGGCTCTCACACCTTAACTAAATGTTGTAGACTCAAACTTTTTGCTGTCATTAGTGTATTTTAGCAAAATGAAGATGATTCAAGCATTAATTTCATTGTGCTTTTGCTCATTTTGAAGATTTTGACATTTTCACCTGAAGTGTACAATCAGGCTGAAAATGCATTTAAAGCCATAAAAAGTTCATTTTGGCTCTCACACCTTAACTAAATGTTGTAGACTCAAACTTTTTGCTGTCCATTAGTGTATGTTAGCAAAATGAAGATGATTCAAGCATTAATTTTATTGTGCTTTTGCTCATTTTGAAGATTTTGACATTTTCACCTGAAGTGTACAATCGGGCTGAAAATGCATTTAAAGCCATAAAAAAGTTCATTTTGGCTCTCACACCTTAACTAAATGTTGTAGACTCAAACTTTTTGCTGTCATTAGTGTATTTTAGCAAAATGAAGATGATTCAAGCATTAATTTCATTGTGCTTTTGCTCATTTTGAAGATTTTGACATTTTCACCTGAAGTGTACAATCGGGCTGAAAATGCATTTAAAGCAATAAAAAGTTCATTTTTGCTCTCACACCTTAACTAAATGTTGTAGATTCAAACTTTTTGCTGTCATTAGTGTATTTTAGCAAAATGAAGATGATTCAAGTATTAATTTCATTGTGCTTTTGCTCATTTTGAAGATTTTGACATTTTCACCTGAAGTGTACAATTAGGGGCTGAAAACGCGTTTAAAGCAATAAAAAGTTCATTTTGGCTCTCACACCTTAACTAAATGTTGTAGACTCAAACTTTTTGCTGTCATTAGTGTATTTTAGCAAAATGAAGATGATTCAAGCATTAATTTCATTGTGCTTTTGCTCATTTTGAAGATTTTGACATTTTCACCTGAAGTGTACAATCAGGCTGAAAATGCATTTAAAGCCATAAAAAGTTCATTTTGGCTCTCACACCTTAACTAAATGTTGTAGACTCAAACTTTTTGCTGTCATTAGTGTATGTTAGCAAAATGAAGATGATTCAAGCATTAATTTTATTGTGCTTTTGCTCATTTTGAAGATTTTGACATTTTCACCTGAAGTGTACAATCGGGCTGAAAATGCATTTAAAGCCATAAAAAGTTCATTTTGGCTCTCACACCTTAACTAAATGTTGTAGACTCAAACTTTTTGCTGTCATTAGTGTATTTTAGCAAAATGAAGATGATTCAAGCATTAATTTCATTGTGCTTTTGCTCATTTTGAAGATTTTGACATTTTCACCTGAAGTGTACAATCGGGCTGAAAATGCATTTAAAGCAATAAAAAGTTCATTTTGGCTCTCACACCTTAACTAAATGTTGTAGATTCAAACTTTTTGCTGTCATTAGTGTATTTTAGCAAAATGAAGATGATTCAAGTATTAATTTCATTGTGCTTTTGCTCATTTTGAAGATTTTGACATTTTCACCTGAAGTGTACAATTAGGGGCTGAAAACGCGTTTAAAGCAATAAAAAGTTCATTTTGGCTCTCACACCTTAACTAAATGTTGTAGACTCAAACTTTTTGCTGTCATTAGTATATTTTAGCAAATGAAGATGATTCAAGCATTAATTTTATTGTGCTTTTGCTCATTTGAAGATTTTGACATTTTCACCTGAAGTGTACAATCGGGCTGAAATGCATTTAAAGCCATAAAAAGTTCATTTTGGCTCTCACACCTTAACTAAATGTTGTAGACTCAAACTTTTTGCTGTCATTAGTGTATGTTAGCAAAATGAAGATGATTCAAGCATTAATTTCATTGTGCTTTTGCTCATTTTGAAGATTTTGACATTTTCACCTGAAGTGTACAATCAGGCTGAAAATGCATTTAAAGCCATAAAAGTTCATTTTGGCTCTCACACCTTAACTAAATGTTGTAGACTCAAACTTTTTGCTGTCATTAGTGTATTTTAGCAAAATGAAGATGATTCAAGCATTAATTTCATTGTTCTTTTTTTCTCATTTTGAAGATTTTGACATTTTCACCTGAAGTGTACAATCAGGCTGAAAATGCATTTAAAGCCATAAAAAGTTCATTTTGGCTCTCACACCTTAACTAAATGTTGTAGACTCAAACTTTTTGCTGTCATTAGTGTATGTTAGCAAAATGAAGATGATTCAAGCATTAATTTCATTGTGCTTTTGCTCATTTTGAAGATTTTGACATTTTCACCTGAAGTGTACAATCAGGCTGAAAATGCATTTAAAGCCATAAAAAGTTCATTTTGGCTCTCACACCTTAACTAAATGTTGTAGACTCAAACTTTTTGCTGTCATTAGTGTATTTTAGCAAAATGAAGATGATTCAAGCATTAATTTCATTGTGCTTTTGCTCATTTTGAAGATTTTGACATTTTCACCTGAAGTGTACAATCAGGCTGAAAATGCATTTAAAGCCATAAAAAGTTCATTTTGCTCTCACACCTTAACTAAATGTTGTAGACTCAAACTTTTTGCTGTCATTAGTGTATTTTAGCAAAATGAAGATGATTCAAGCATTAATTTCATTGTGCTTTTGCTCATTTTGAAGATTTTGACATTTTCACCTGAAGTGTACAATTAGGGGCTGAAAACGCGTTTAAAGCAATAAAAAGTTCATTTTTGCTCTCACACCTTAACTAAATGTTGTAGACTCAAACTTTTTGCTGTCATTAGTGTATGTTAGCAAAATGAAGATGATTCAAGCATTAATTTCATTGTGCTTTTGCTCATTTTGAAGATTTTGACATTTTCACCTGAAGTGTACAATCAGGCTGAAAATGCATTTAAAGCCATAAAAAGTTCATTTTGGCTCTCACACCTTAACTAAATGTTGTAGACTCAAACTTTTTGCTGTCATTAGTGTATTTTAGCAAAATGAAGATGATTCAAGCATTAATTTTATTGTGCTTTTGCTCATTTTGAAGATTTTGACATTTTCACCTGAAGTGTACAATCGGGCTGAAAATGCATTTAAAGCCATAAAAAGTTCATTTTGGCTCTCACACCTTAACTAAATGTTGTAGACTCAAACTTTTTGCTGTCATTAGTGTATTTTAGCAAAATGAAGATGATTCAAGTATTAATTTCATTGTGCTTTTGCTCATTTTGAAGATTTTGACATTTTCACCTGAAGTGTACAATTAGGGGCTGAAAACGCGTTTAAAGCAATAAAAAGTTCATTTTGGCTCTCACACCTTAACTAAATGTTGTAGACTCAAACTTTTTGCTGTCATTAGTATATTTTAGCAAAATGAAGATGATTCAAGTATTAATTTCATTGTGCTTTTGCTCATTTTGAAGATTTTGACATTTTCACCTGAAGTGTACAATTAGGGGCTGAAAACGCGTTTAAAGCAATAAAAAGTTCATTTTGGCTCTCACACCTTAACTAAATGTTGTAGACTCAAACTTTTTGCTGTCATTAGTGTATTTTAGCAAAATGAAGATGATTCAAGCATTAATTTCATTGTGCTTTTGCTCATTTTGAAGATTTTGACATTTTCACCTGAAGTGTACAATCAGGCTGAAAATGCATTTAAAGCCATAAAAAGTTCATTTTGGCTCTCACACCTTAACTAAATGTTGTAGACTCAAACTTTTTGCTGTCATTAGTGTATGTTAGCAAAATGAAGATGATTCAAGCATTAATTTTATTGTGCTTTTGCTCATTTTGAAGATTTTGACATTTTCACCTGAAGTGTACAATCGGGCTGAAAATGCATTTAAAGCCATAAAAAGTTCATTTTGGCTCTCACACCTTAACTAAATGTTGTAGACTCAAACTTTTTGCTGTCATTAGCGTATTTTAGCAAAATGAAGATGATTCAAGCATTAATTTCATTGTGCTTTTGCTCATTTTGAAGATTTTGACATTTTCACCTGAAGTGTACAATTAGGGGCTGAAAACGCGTTTAAAGCAATAAAAAATTCATTTTGGCTCTCACACCTTAACTAAATGTTGTAGACTCAAACTTTTTGCTGTCATTAGTATATTTTAGCAAAATGAAGATGATTCAAGCATTAATTTTATTGTGCTTTTGCTCATTTTGAAGATTTTGACATTTTCACCTGAAGTGTACAATCGGGCTGAAAATGCATTTAAAGCCATAAAAAGTTCATTTTGGCTCTCACACCTTAACTAAATGTTGTAGACTCAAACTTTTTGCTGTCATTAGTGTATGTTAGCAAAATGAAGATGATTCAAGCATTAATTTCATTGTGCTTTTGCTCATTTTGAAGATTTTGACATTTTCACCTGAAGTGTACAATCAGGCTGAAAATGCATTTAAAGCCATAAAAAGTTCATTTTGGCTCTCACACCTTAACTAAATGTTGTAGACTCAAACTTTTTGCTGTCATTAGTGTATTTTAGCAAAATGAAGATGATTCAAGCATTAATTTCATTGTTCTTTTTTTCTCATTTTGAAGATTTTGACATTTTCACCTGAAGTGTACAATCAGGCTGAAAATGCATTTAAAGCCATAAAAAGTTCATTTTGGCTCTCACACCTTAACTAAATGTTGTAGACTCAAACTTTTTGCTGTCATTAGTGTATGTTAGCAAAATGAAGATGATTCAAGCATTAATTTCATTGTGCTTTTGCTCATTTTGAAGATTTTGACATTTTCACCTGAAGTGTACAATCAGGCTGAAAATGCATTTAAAGCCATAAAAAGTTCATTTTGGCTCTCACACCTTAACTAAATGTTGTAGACTCAAACTTTTTGCTGTCATTAGTGTATTTTAGCAAAATGAAGATGATTCAAGCATTAATTTCATTGTGCTTTTGCTCATTTTGAAGATTTTGACATTTTCACCTGAAGTGTACAATTAGGGGCTGAAAACGCGTTTAAAGCAATAAAAAGTTCATTTTGGCTCTCACACCTTAACTAAATGTTGTAGACTCAAACTTTTTGCTGTCATTAGTGTATTTTAGCAAAATGAAGATGATTCAAGCATTAATTTCATTGTGCTTTTGCTCATTTTGAAGATTTTGACATTTTCACCTGAAGTGTACAATTAGGGGCTGAAAACGCGTTTAAAGCAATAAAAAGTTCATTTTTGCTCTCACACCTTAACTAAATGTTGTAGACTCAAACTTTTTGCTGTCATTAGTGTATGTTAGCAAAATGAAGATGATTCAAGCATTAATTTCATTGTGCTTTTGCTCATTTTGAAGATTTTGACATTTTCACCTGAAGTGTACAATCAGGCTGAAAATGCATTTAAAGCCATAAAAAGTTCATTTTGGCTCTCACACCTTAACTAAATGTTGTAGACTCAAACTTTTTGCTGTCATTAGTGTATTTTAGCAAAATGAAGATGATTCAAGCATTAATTTCATTGTGCTTTTGCTCATTTTGAAGATTTTGACATTTTCACCTGAAGTGTACAATCAGGCTGAAAATGCATTTAAACTCATAAAAAGTTCATTTTGGCTCTCACACCTTAACTAAATGTTGTAGACTCAAACCTTTTGCTGTCATTAGTGTATTTTAGCAAAATGAAGATGATTCAAGCATTAATTTCATTGTGCTTTTGCTCATTTTGAAGATTTTGACATTTTCACCTGAAGTGTACAATTAGGGGCTGAAAACGCGTTTAAAGCAATAAAAAGTTCATTTTGGCTCTCACACCTTAACTAAATGTTGTAGACTCAAACTTTTTGCTGTCATTAGTGTATTTTAGCAAAATGAAGATGATTCAAGCATTAATTTCATTGTGCTTTTGCTCATTTTGAAGATTTTGACATTTTCACCTGAAGTGTACAATCGGGCTGAAAATGTTTTTAAAGCAATAAAAAGTTCATTTTGGCTCTCACACCTTAACTAAATGTTGTAGATTCAAACTTTTTGCTGTCATTAGTGTATTTTAGCAAAATGAAGATGATTGAAGTATTAATTTCATTGTGCTTTTGCTCATTTTGAAGATTTTGACATTTTCACCTGAAGTGTACAATTAGGGGCTGAAAACGCGTTTAAAGCAATAAAAAGTTCATTTTGGCTCTCACACCTTAACTAAATGTTGTAGACTCAAACTTTTTGCTGTCATTAGTATATTTTAGCAAAATGAAGATGATTCAAGCATTAATTTTATTGTGCTTTTGCTCATTTTGAAGATTTTGACATTTTCACCTGAAGTGTACAATCGGGCTGAAAATGCATTTAAAGCCATAAAAAGTTCATTTTGGCTCTCACACCTTAACTAAATGTTGTAGACTCAAACTTTTTGCTGTCATAAGTGTATGTTAGCCAAAATGAAGATGATTCAAGCATTAATTTCATTGTGCTTTTGCTCATTTTGAAGATTTTGACATTTTCACCTGAAGTGTACAATTAGGGGCTGAAAACGCGTTTAAAGCAATAAAAAGTTCATTTTGGCTCTCACACCTTAACTAAATGTTGTAGACTCAAACTTTTTGCTGTCATTAGTATATTTTAGCAAAATGAAGATGATTCAAGCATTAATTTTATTGTGCTTTTGCTCATTTTGAAGATTTTGACATTTTCACCTGAAGTGTACAATCGGGCTGAAAATGCATTTAAAGCCATAAAAAGTTCATTTAGGCTCTCACACCTTAACTAAATGTTGTAGACTCAAACTTTTTGCTCTCATTAGTGTATTTTAGCAAAATGAAGATGATTCAAGCAATAATTTCATTGTGCTTTTGCTCATTTTGAAGATTTTGACATTTTCCACCTGAAGTGTACAATCAGGCTGCAAATGCATTTAAAGCCATAAAAAGTTCATTTTGGCTCTCACACCTTAACTAAATGTTGTAGACTCAAACTTGTTGCTGTCATTAGTGTATTTTAGCAAAATGAAGATGATTCAAGCATTAATTTCATTGTGCTTTTGCTCATTTGAAGATTTTGACATTTTCACCTGAAGTGTACAATAAGGCTGAAAATGCATTTAAAGCCATAAAAAGTTCATTTTGGCTCTCACACCTTAACTAAATGTTGTAGACTCAAACTTTTTGCTGTCATTAGTGTATGTTAGCAAAATGAAGATGATTCAAGCATTAATTTCATTGTGCTTTTGCTCATTTTGAAGATTTTGACATTTTCACCTGAAGTGTACAATCAGGCTGAAAATGCATTTAAAGCCATAAAAAGTTCATTTTGGCTCTCACACCTTAACTAAATGTTGTAGACTCAAACTTTTTGCTGTCATTAGTGTATGTTAGCAAAATGAAGATGATTCAAGCATTCATTTCATTGTGCTTTTGCTCATTTTGAAGATTTTGACATTTTCACCTGAAGTGTACAAATCAGGCTGAAAATGCATTTAAAGCATAAAAAGTTCATTTTGGCTCTCACACCTAAACTAAATGTTGCAGACTCAAACTTTTTGCTGTCATTAGTGTATTTTAGCAAAATGAAGGTGATTCAAGCATTAATTTCATTGTGCTTTTGCTCATTTTGAAGATTTTGACATTTTCACCTGAAGTGTACAATTAGTGGCTGAAAACGCGTTTAAAGCAATAAAAAGTTCATTTTGGCTCTCACACCTTAACTAAATGTTGTAGACTCAAACTTTTTGCTGTCATTAGTATATTTTAGCACAATGAAGATGATTCAAGCATTAATTTCATTGTGCTTTTGCTCATTTTGAAGATTTTGACATTTTCACCTGAAGTGTACAATCAGGCTGAAAATGCATTTAAAGCCATAAAAAGTTCATTTTGGCTCTCACACCTTAACTAAATGTTGTAGACTCAAACTTTTTGCTGTCATTAGTGTATTTTAGCAAAATGAAGATGATTCAAGCATTAATTTCATTGTGCTTTTGCTCATTTTGAAGATTTTGACATTTTCACCTGAAGTGTACAATTAGGGGCTGAAAACGCGTTTTAAAGCAATAAAAAGTTCATTTTGGCTCTCACACCTTAACTAAATGTTGTAGACTCAAACTTTTTGCTGTCATTAGTATATTTTAGCAAAATGAAGATGATTCAAGCATTAATTTTATTGTGCTTTTGCTCATTTTGAAGATTTTGACATTTTCACCTGAAGTGTACAATCAGGCTGAAAATGCATTTAAAGCCATAAAAAGTTCATTTTGGCTCTCACACCTTAACTAAATGTTGTAGACTCAAACTTTTTGCTGTCATTAGTGTATTTTAGCAAAATGAAGATGATTCAAGCATTAATTTCATTGTGCTTTTGCTCATTTTGAAGATTTTGACATTTTCACCTGAAGTGTACAATCAGGCTGAAAATGCATTTAAAGCCATAAAAAGTTCATTTTGGCTCTCACACCTTAACTAAATGTTGTAGACTCAAACTTTTTGCTGTCATTAGTGTATTTTAGCAAAATGAAGATGATTCAAGCATTAATTTCATTGTGCTTTTGCTCATTTTGAAGATTTTGACATTTTCACCTGAAGTGTACAATTAGTGGCTGAAAACGCGTTTAAAGCAATAAAAAGTTCATTTTGGCTCTCACACCTTAACTAAATGTTGTAGACTCAAACTTTTTGCTGTCATTAGTATATTTTAGCAAAATGAAGATGATTCAAGCATTAATTTTATTGTGCTTTTGCTCATTTTGAAGATTTTGACATTTTCACCTGAAGTGTACAATCAGGCTGAAAATGCATTTAAAGCCATAAAAAGTTCATTTTGGCTCTCACACCTTAACTAAATGTTGTAGACTCAAACTTTTTGCTGTCATTAGTGTATTTTAGCAAAATGAAGATGATTCAAGCATTAATTTCATTGTGCTTTTGCTCATTTTGAAGATTTTGACATTTTCACCTGAAGTGTACAATCAGGCTGAAAATGCATTTAAAGCCATAAAAAGTTCATTTTGGCTCTCACACCTTAACTAAATGTTGTAGACTCAAACTTTTTGCTGTCATTAGTGTATGTTAGCAAAATGAAGATGATTCAAGCATTAATTTTATTGTGCTTTTGCTCATTTTGAAGATTTTGACATTTTCACCTGAAGTGTACAATCGGGCTGAAAATGCATTTAAAGCCATAAAAAGTTCATTTTGGCTCTCACACCTTAACTAAATGTTGTAGACTCAAACTTTTTGCTGTCATTAGTGTATTTTAGCAAAATGAAGATGATTCAAGCATTAATTTCATTGTGCTTTTGCTCATTTTGAAGATTTTGACATTTTCACCTGAAGTGTACAATCGGGCTGAAAATGCATTTAAAGCAATAAAAAGTTCATTTATGCTCTCACACCTTAACTAAATGTTGTAGATTCAAACTTTTTGCTGTCATTAGTGTATTTTAGCAAAATGAAGATGATTCAAGTATTAATTTCATTGTGCTTTTGCTCATTTTGAAGATTTTGACATTTTCACCTGAAGTGTACAATTAGGGGCTGAAAACGCGTTTAAAGCAATAAAAAGTTCATTTTGGCTCTCACACCTTAACTAAATGTTGTAGACTCAAACTTTTTGCTGTCATTAGTGTATTTTAGCAAAATGAAGATGATTCAAGCATTAATTTCATTGTGCTTTTGCTCATTTTGAAGATTTTGACATTTTCACCTGAAGTGTACAATCAGGCTGAAAATGCATTTAAAGCCATAAAAAGTTCATTTTGGCTCTCACACCTTAACTAAATGTTGTAGACTCAAACTTTTTGCTGTCATTAGTGTATGTTAGCAAAATGAAGATGATTCAAGCATTAATTTTATTGTGCTTTTGCTCATTTTGAAGATTTTGACATTTTCACCTGAAGTGTACAATCGGGCTGAAAATGCATTTAAAGCCATAAAAAGTTCATTTTGGCTCTCACACCTTAACTAAATGTTGTAGACTCAAACTTTTTGCTGTCATTAGTGTATTTTAGCAAAATGAAGATGATTCAAGCATTAATTTCATTGTGCTTTTGCTCATTTTGAAGATTTTGACATTTTCACCTGAAGTGTACAATCGGGCTGAAAATGCATTTAAAGCAATAAAAAGTTCATTTTGGCTCTCACACCTTAACTAAATGTTGTAGATTCAAACTTTTTGCTGTCATTAGTGTATTTTAGCAAAATGAAGATGATTCAAGTATTAATTTCATTGTGCTTTTGCTCATTTTGAAGATTTTGACATTTTCACCTGAAGTGTACAATTAGGGGCTGAAAACGCGTTTAAAGCAATAAAAAGTTCATTTTGGCTCTCACACCTTAACTAAATGTTGTAGACTCAAACTTGTTGCTGTCATTAGTATATTTTAGCAAAATGAAGATGATTCAAGCATTAATTTTATTGTGCTTTTGCTCATTTTGAAGATTTTGACATTTTCACCTGAAGTGTACAATCGGGCTGAAAATGCATTTAAAGCCATAAAAAGTTCATTTTGGCTCTCACACCTTAACTAAATGTTGTAGACTCAAACTTTTTGCTGTCATTAGTGTATGTTAGCAAAATGAAGATGATTCAAGCATTAATTTCATTGTGCTTTTGCTCATTTTGAAGATTTTGACATTTTCACCTGAAGTGTACAATCAGGCTGAAAATGCATTTAAAGCCATAAAAAGTTCATTTTGGCTCTCACACCTTAACTAAATGTTGTAGACTCAAACTTTTTGCTGTCATTAGTGTATGTTAGCAAAATGAAGATGATTCAAGCAGTAATTTCATTGTGCTTTTGCTCATTTTGAAGATTTTGACATTTTCACCTGAAGTGTACAATCAGGCTGAAAATGCATTTAAAGCCATAAAAAGTTCATTTTGGCTCTCACACCTTAACTAAATGTTGTAGACTCAAACTTTTTGCTGTCATTAGTGTATTTTAGCAAAATGAAGATGATTCAAGCATTAATTTCATTGTGCTTTTGCTCATTTTGAAGATTTTGACATTTTCACCTGAAGTGTACAATCAGGCTGAAAATGCATTTAAAGCCATAAAAAGTTCATTTTGGCTCTCACACCTTAACTAAATGTTGTAGACTCAAACTTTTTGCTGTCATTAGTGTATTTTAGCAAAATGAAGATGATTCAAGCATTAATTTCATTGTGCTTTTGCTCATTTTGAAGATTTTGACATTTTCACCTGAAGTGTACAATTAGGGGCTGAAAACCCGTTTAAAGCAATAAAAAGTTCATTTTTGCTCTCACACCTTAACTAAATGTTGTAGACTCAAACTTTTTGCTGTCATTAGTGTATGTTAGCAAAATGAAGATGATTCAAGCATTAATTTCATTGTGCTTTTGCTCATTTTGAAGATTTTGACATTTTCACCTGAAGTGTACAATCAGGCTGAAAATGCATTTAAAGCCATAAAAAGTTCATTTTGGCTCTCACACCTTAACTAAATGTTGTAGACTCAAACTTTTTGCTGTCATTAGTGTATTTTAGCAAAATGAAGATGATTCAAGCATTAATTTCATTGTGCTTTTGCTCATTTTGAAGATTTTGACATTTTCACCTGAAGTGTACAATCGGGCTGAAAATGCATTTAAAGCCATAAAAAGTTCATTTTGGGTCTCACACCTTAACTAAATGTTGTAGACTCAAACTTTTTGCTGTCATTAGTGTATGTTAGCAAAATGAAGATGATTCAAGCATTAATTTTATTGTGCTTTTGCTCATTTTGAAGATTTTGACATTTTCACCTGAAGTGTACAATCGGGCTGAAAATGCATTTAAAGCCATAAAAAGTTCATTTTGGCTCTCACACCTTAACTAAATGTTGTAGACTCAAACTTTTTGCTGTCATTAGTGTATTTTAGCAAAATGAAGATGATTCAAGTATTAATTTCATTGTGCTTTTGCTCATTTTGAAGATTTTGACATTTTCACCTGAAGTGTACAATTAGGGGCTGAAAACGCGTTTAAAGCAATAAAAAGTTCATTTTGGCTCTCACACCTTAACTAAATGTTGTAGACTCAAACTTTTTGCTGTCATTAGTATATTTTAGCAAAATGAAGATGATTCAAGCATTAATTTTATTGTGCTTTTGCTCATTTTGAAGATTTTGACATTTTCACCTGAAGTGTACAATCGGGCTGAAAATGCATTTAAAGCCATAAAAAGTTCATTTTGGCTCTCACACCTTAACTAAATGTTGTAGACTCAAACTTTTTGCTGTCATTAGCGTATTTTAGCAAAATGAAGATGATTCAAGCATTAATTTCATTGTGCTTTTGCTCATTTTGAAGATTTTGACATTTTCACCTGAAGTGTACAATCGGGCTGAAAATGCATTTAAAGCAATAAAAAGTTCATTTTGGCTCTCACACCTTAACTAAATGTTGAAGATTCAAACTTTTTGCTGTCATTAGTGTATTTTAGCAAAATGAAGATGATTCAAGTATTAATTTCATTGTGCTTTTGCTCATTTTGAAGATTTTGACATTTTCACCTGAAGTGTACAATTAGGGGCTGAAAACGCGTTTAAAGCAATAAAAAATTCATTTTGGCTCTCACACCTTAACTAAATGTTGTAGACTCAAACTTTTTGCTGTCATTAGTATATTTTAGCAAAATGAAGATGATTCAAGCATTAATTTTATTGTGCTTTTGCTCATTTTGAAGATTTTGACATTTTCACCTGAAGTGTACAATCGGGCTGAAAATGCATTTAAAGCCATAAAAAGTTCATTTTGGCTCTCACACCTTAACTAAATGTTGTAGACTCAAACTTTTTGCTGTCATTAGTGTATGTTAGCAAAATGAAGATGATTCAAGCATTAATTTCATTGTGCTTTTGCTCATTTTGAAGATTTTGACATTTTCACCTGAAGTGTACAATCAGGCTGAAAATGCATTTAAAGCCATAAAAAGTTCATTTTGGCTCTCACACCTTAACTAAATGTTGTAGACTCAAACTTTTTGCTGTCATTAGTGTATTTTAGCAAAATGAAGATGATTCAAGCATTAATTTCATTGTTCTTTTTTTCTCATTTTGAAGATTTTGACATTTTCACCTGAAGTGTACAATCAGGCTGAAAATGCATTTAAAGCCATAAAAAGTTCATTTTGGCTCTCACACCTTAACTAAATGTTGTAGACTCAAACTTTTTGCTGTCATTAGTGTATGTTAGCAAAATGAAGATGATTCAAGCATTAATTTCATTGTGCTTTTGCTCATTTTGAAGATTTTGACATTTTCACCTGAAGTGTACAATCAGGCTGAAAATGCATTTAAAGCCATAAAAAGTTCATTTTGGCTCTCACACCTTAACTAAATGTTGTAGACTCAAACTTTTTGCTGTCATTAGTGTATTTTAGCAAAATGAAGATGATTCAAGCATTAATTTCATTGTGCTTTTGCTCATTTTGAAGATTTTGACATTTTCACCTGAAGTGTACAATCGGGCTGAAAATGCATTTAAAGCCATAAAAAGTTCATTTTGGGTCTCACACCTTAACTAAATGTTGTAGACTCAAACTTTTTGCTGTCATTAGTGTATGTTAGCAAAATGAAGATGATTCAAGCATTAATTTTATTGTGCTTTTGCTCATTTTGAAGATTTTGACATTTTCACCTGAAGTGTACAATCGGGCTGAAAATGCATTTAAAGCCATAAAAAGTTCATTTTGGCTCTCACACCTTAACTAAATGTTGTAGACTCAAACTTTTTGCTGTCATTAGTGTATTTTAGCAAAATGAAGATGATTCAAGTATTAATTTCATTGTGCTTTTGCTCATTTTGAAGATTTTGACATTTTCACCTGAAGTGTACAATCAGGCTGAAAATGCATTTAAAGCCATAAAAAGTTCATTTTGGCTCTCACACCTTAACTAAATGTTGTAGACTCAAACTTTTTGCTGTCATTAGTGTATTTTAGCAAAATGAAGATGATTCAAGCATTAATTTCATTGTGCTTTTGCTCATTTTGAAGATTTTGACATTTTCACCTGAAGTGTACAATTAGTGGCTGAAAACGCGTTTAAAGCAATAAAAAGTTCATTTTGGCTCTCACACCTTAACTAAATGTTGTAGACTCAAACTTTTTGCTGTCATTAGTATATTTTAGCAAAATGAAGATGATTCAAGCATTAATTTTATTGTGCTTTTGCTCATTTTGAAGATTTTGACATTTTCACCTGAAGTGTACAATCGGGCTGAAAATGCATTTAAAGCCATAAAAAGTTCATTTTGGCTCTCACACCTTAACTAAATGTTGTAGACTCAAACTTTTTGCTGTCATTAGCGTATTTTAGCAAAATGAAGATGATTCAAGCATTAATTTCATTGTGCTTTTGCTCATTTTGAAGATTTTGACATTTTCACCTGAAGTGTACAATCGGGCTGAAAATGCATTTAAAGCAATAAAAAGTTCATTTTGGCTCTCACACCTTAACTAAATGTTGTAGATTCAAACTTTTTGCTGTCATTAGTGTATTTTAGCAAAATGAAGATGATTCAAGTATTAATTTCATTGTGCTTTTGCTCATTTTGAAGATTTTGACATTTTCACCTGAAGTGTACAATTAGGGGCTGAAAACGCGTTTAAAGCAATAAAAAATTCATTTTGGCTCTCACACCTTAACTAAATGTTGTAGACTCAAACTTTTTGCTGTCATTAGTATATTTTAGCAAAATGAAGATGATTCAAGCATTAATTTTATTGTGCTTTTGCTCATTTTGAAGATTTTGACATTTTCACCTGAAGTGTTCAATCGGGCTGAAAATGCATTTAAAGCCATAAAAAGTTCATTTTGGCTCTCACACCTTAACTAAATGTTGTAGACTCAAACTTTTTGCTGTCATTAGTGTATGTTAGCAAAATGAAGATGATTCAAGCATTAATTTCATTGTGCTTTTGCTCATTTTGAAGATTTTGACATTTTCACCTGAAGTGTACAATCAGGCTGAAAATGCATTTAAAGCCATAAAAAGTTCATTTTGGCTCTCACACCTTAACTAAATGTTGTAGACTCAAACTTTTTGCTGTCATTAGTGTATTTTAGCAAAATGAAGATGATTCAAGCATTAATTTCATTGTTCTTTTTTTCTCATTTTGAAGATTTTGACATTTTCACCTGAAGTGTACAATCAGGCTGAAAATGCATTTAAAGCCATAAAAAGTTCATTTTGGCTCTCACACCTTAACTAAATGTTGTAGACTCAAACTTTTTGCTGTCATTAGTGTATGTTAGCAAAATGAAGATGATTCAAGCATTAATTTCATTGTGCTTTTGCTCATTTTGAAGATTTTGACATTTTCACCTGAAGTGTACAATCAGGCTGAAAATGCATTTAAAGCCATAAAAAGTTCATTTTGGCTCTCACACCTTAACTAAATGTTGTAGACTCAAACTTTTTGCTGTCATTAGTGTATTTTAGCAAAATGAAGATGATTCAAGCATTAATTTCATTGTGCTTTTGCTCATTTTGAAGATTTTGACATTTTCACCTGAAGTGTACAATTAGGGGCTGAAAACGCGTTTAAAGCAATAAAAAGTTCATTTTGGCTCTCACACCTTAACTAAATGTTGTAGACTCAAACTTTTTGCTGTCATTAGTGTATTTTAGCAAAATGAAGATGATTCAAGCATTAATTTCATTGTGCTTTTGCTCATTTTGAAGATTTTGACATTTTCACCTGAAGTGTACAATTAGGGGCTGAAAACGCGTTTAAAGCAATAAAAAGTTCATTTTTGCTCTCACACCTTAACTAAATGTTGTAGACTCAAACTTTTTGCTGTCATTAGTGTATGTTAGCAAAATGAAGATGATTCAAGCATTAATTTCATTGTGCTTTTGCTCATTTTGAAGATTTTGACATTTTCACCTGAAGTGTACAATCAGGCTGAAAATGCATTTAAAGCCATAAAAAGTTCATTTTGGCTCTCACACCTTAACTAAATGTTGTAGACTCAAACTTTTTGCTGTCATTAGTGTATTTTAGCAAAATGAAGATGATTCAAGCATTAATTTCATTGTGCTTTTGCTCATTTTGAAGATTTTGACATTTTCACCTGAAGTGTACAATCGGGCTGAAAATGCATTTAAAGCCATAAAAAGTTCATTTTGGGTCTCACACCTTAACTAAATGTTGTAGACTCAAACTTTTTGCTGTCATTAGTGTATTTTAGCAAAATGAAGATGATTCAAGCATTAATTTCATTGTGCTTTTGCTCATTTTGAAGATTTTGACATTTTCACCTGAAGTGTACAATTAGGGGCTGAAAACGCGTTTAAAGCAATAAAAAGTTCATTTTTGCTCTCACACCTTAACTAAATGTTGTAGACTCAAACTTTTTGCTGTCATTAGTGTATGTTAGCAAAATGAAGATGATTCAAGCATTAATTTCATTGTGCTTTTGCTCATTTTGAAGATTTTGACATTTTCACCTGAAGTGTACAATCAGGCTGAAAATGCATTTAAAGCCATAAAAAGTTCATTTTGGCTCTCACACCTTAACTAAATGTTGTAGACTCAAACTTTTTGCTGTCATTAGTGTATTTTAGCAAAATGAAGATGATTCAAGCATTAATTTCATTGTGCTTTTGCTCATTTTGAAGATTTTGACATTTTCACCTGAAGTGTACAATCGGGCTGAAAATGCATTTAAAGCCATAAAAAGTTCATTTTGGGTCTCACACCTTAACTAAATGTTGTAGACTCAAACTTTTTGCTGTCATTAGTGTATGTTAGCAAAATGAAGATGATTCAAGCATTAATTTTATTGTGCTTTTGCTCATTTTGAAGATTTTGACATTTTCACCTGAAGTGTACAATCGGGCTGAAAATGCATTTAAAGCCATAAAAAGTTCATTTTGGCTCTCACACCTTAACTAAATGTTGTAGACTCAAACTTTTTGCTGTCATTAGTGTATTTTAGCAAAATGAAGATGATTCAAGTATTAATTTCATTGTGCTTTTGCTCATTTTGAAGATTTTGACATTTTCACCTGAAGTGTACAATCAGGCTGAAAATGCATTTAAAGCCATAAAAAGTTCATTTTGGCTCTCACACCTTAACTAAATGTTGTAGACTCAAACTTTTTGCTGTCATTAGTGTATTTTAGCAAAATGAAGATGATTCAAGCATTAATTTCATTGTGCTTTTGCTCATTTTGAAGATTTTGACATTTTCACCTGAAGTGTACAATTAGTGGCTGAAAACGCGTTTAAAGCAATAAAAAGTTCATTTTGGCTCTCACACCTTAACTAAATGTTGTAGACTCAAACTTTTTGCTGTCATTAGTATATTTTAGCAAAATGAAGATGATTCAAGCATTAATTTTATTGTGCTTTTGCTCATTTTGAAGATTTTGACATTTTCACCTGAAGTGTACAATCAGGCTGAAAATGCATTTAAAGCCATAAAAAGTTCATTTTGGCTCTCACACCTTAACTAAATGTTGTAGACTCAAACTTTTTGCTGTCATTAGTGTATTTTAGCAAAATGAAGATGATTCAAGCATTAATTTCATTGTGCTTTTGCTCATTTTGAAGATTTTGACATTTTCACCTGAAGTGTACAATCAGGCTGAAAATGCATTTAAAGCCATAAAAAGTTCATTTTGGCTCTCACACCTTAACTAAATGTTGTAGACTCAAACTTTTTGCTGTCATTAGTGTATGTTAGCAAAATGAAGATGATTCAAGCATTAATTTTATTGTGCTTTTGCTCATTTTGAAGATTTTGACATTTTCACCTGAAGTGTACAATCGGGCTGAAAATGCATTTAAAGCCATAAAAAGTTCATTTTGGCTCTCACACCTTAACTAAATGTTGTAGACTCAAACTTTTTGCTGTCATTAGTGTATTTTAGCAAAATGAAGATGATTCAAGCATTAATTTCATTGTGCTTTTGCTCATTTTGAAGATTTTGACATTTTCACCTGAAGTGTACAATCGGGCTGAAAATGCATTTAAAGCAATAAAAAGTTCATTTTGGCTCTCACACCTTAACTAAATGTTGTAGATTCAAACTTTTTGCTGTCATTAGTGTATTTTAGCAAAATGAAGATGATTCAAGTATTAATTTCATTGTGCTTTTGCTCATTTTGAAGATTTTGACATTTTCACCTGAAGTGTACAATTAGGGGCTGAAAACGCGTTTAAAGCCATAAAAAGTTCATTTTGGCTCTCACACCTTAACTAAATGTTGTAGACTCAAACTTTTTGCTGTCATTAGTGTATTTTAGCAAAATGAAGATGATTCAAGCATTAATTTCATTGTGCTTTTGCTCATTTTGAAGATTTTGACATTTTCACCTGAAGTGTACAATCAGGCTGAAAATGCATTTAAAGCCATAAAAAGTTCATTTTGGGTCTCACACCTTAACTAAATGTTGTAGACTCAAACTTTTTGCTGTCATTAGTGTATGTTAGCAAAATGAAGATGATTCAAGCATTAATTTTATTGTGCTTTTGCTCATTTTGAAGATTTTGACATTTTCACCTGAAGTGTACAATCGGGCTGAAAATGCATTTAAAGCCATAAAAAGTTCATTTTGGCTCTCACACCTTAACTAAATGTTGTAGACTCAAACTTTTTGCTGTCATTAGTGTATTTTAGCAAAATGAAGATGATTCAAGCATTAATTTCATTGTGCTTTTGCTCATTTTGAAGATTTTGACATTTTCACCTGAAGTGTACAATCAGGCTGAAAATGCATTTAAAGCAATAAAAAGTTCATTTTGGCTCTCACACCTTAACTAAATGTTGTAGATTCAAACTTTTTGCTGTCATTAGTGTATTTTAGCAAAATGAAGATGATTCAAGTATTAATTTCATTGTGCTTTTGCTCATTTTGAAGATTTTGACATTTTCACCTGAAGTGTACAATTAGGGGCTGAAAACGCGTTTAAAGCAATAAAAAGTTCATTTTGGCTCTCACACCTTAACTAAATGTTGTAGACTCAAACTTTTTGCTGTCATTAGTATATTTTAGCAAAATGAAGATGATTCAAGCATTAATTTTATTGTGCTTTTGCTCATTTTGAAGATTTTGACATTTTCACCTGAAGTGTACAATCGGGCTGAAAATGCATTTAAAGCCATAAAAAGTTCATTTTGGCTCTCACACCTTAACTAAATGTTGTAGACTCAAACTTTTTGCTGTCATTAGTGTATGTTAGCAAAATGAAGATGATTCAAGCATTAATTTCATTGTGCTTTTGCTCATTTTGAAGATTTTGACATTTTCACCTGAAGTGTACAATCAGGCTGAAAATGCATTTAAAGCCATAAAAAGTTCATTTTGGCTCTCACACCTTAACTAAATGTTGTAGACTCAAACTTTTTGCTGTCATTAGTGTATTTTAGCAAAATGAAGATGATTCAAGCATTAATTTCATTGTTCTTTTTTTCTCATTTTGAAGATTTTGACATTTTCACCTGAAGTGTACAATCAGGCTGAAAATGCATTTAAAGCCATAAAAAGTTCATTTTGGCTCTCACACCTTAACTAAATGTTGTAGACTCAAACTTTTTGCTGTCATTAGTGTATGTTAGCAAAATGAAGATGATTCAAGCATTAATTTCATTGTGCTTTTGCTCATTTTGAAGATTTTGACATTTTCACCTGAAGTGTACAATCAGGCTGAAAATGCATTTAAAGCCATAAAAAGTTCATTTTGGCTCTCACACCTTAACTAAATGTTGTAGACTCAAACTTTTTGCTGTCATTAGTGTATTTTAGCAAAATGAAGATGATTCAAGCATTAATTTCATTGTGCTTTTGCTCATTTTGAAGATTTTGACATTTTCACCTGAAGTGTACAATCAGGCTGAAAATGCATTTAAAGCCATAAAAAGTTCATTTTGGCTCTCACACCTTAACTAAATGTTGTAGACTCAAACTTTTTGCTGTCATTAGTGTATTTTAGCAAAATGAAGATGATTCAAGCATTAATTTCATTGTGCTTTTGCTCATTTTGAAGATTTTGACATTTTCACCTGAAGTGTACAATTAGGGGCTGAAAACGCGTTTAAAGCAATAAAAAGTTCATTTTTGCTCTCACACCTTAACTAAATGTTGTAGACTCAAACTTTTTGCTGTCATTAGTGTATGTTAGCAAAATGAAGATGATTCAAGCATTAATTTCATTGTGCTTTTGCTCATTTTGAAGATTTTGACATTTTCACCTGAAGTGTACAATCGGGCTGAAAATGCATTTAAAGCCATAAAAAGTTCATTTTGGCTCTCACACCTTAACTAAATGTTGTAGACTCAAACTTTTTGCTGTCATTAGTGTATTTTAGCAAAATGAAGATGATTCAAGCATTAATTTCATTGTGCTTTTGCTCATTTTGAAGATTTTGACATTTTCACCTGAAGTGTACAATCGGGCTGAAAATGCATTTAAAGCCATAAAAAGTTCATTTTGGGTCTCACACCTTAACTAAATGTTGTAGACTCAAACTTTCTGCTGTCATTAGTGTATGTTAGCAAAATGAAGATGATTCAAGCATTAATTTTATTGTGCTTTTGCTCATTTTGAAGATTTTGACATTTTCACCTGAAGTGTACAATCGGGCTGAAAATGCATTTAAAGCCATAAAAAGTTCATTTTGGCTCTCACACCTTAACTAAATGTTGTAGACTCAAACTTTTTGCTGTCATTAGTGTATTTTAGCAAAATGAAGATGATTCAAGTATTAATTTCATTGTGCTTTTGCTCATTTTGAAGATTTTGACATTTTCACCTGAAGTGTACAATTAGGGGCTGAAAACGCGTTTAAAGCAATAAAAAGTTCATTTTGGCTCTCACACCTTAACTAAATGTTGTAGACTCAAACTTTTTGCTGTCATTAGTATATTTTAGCATAATGAAGATGATTCAAGCATTAATTTTATTGTGCTTTTGCTCATTTTGAAGATTTTGACATTTTCACCTGAAGTGTACAATCGGGCTGAAAATGCATTTAAAGCCATAAAAAGTTCATTTTGGCTCTCACACCTTAACTAAATGTTGTAGACTCAAACTTTTTGCTGTCATTAGCGTATTTTAGCAAAATGAAGATGATTCAAGCATTAATTTCATTGTGCTTTTGCTCATTTTGAAGATTTTGACATTTTCACCTGAAGTGTACAATCGGGCTGAAAATGCATTTAAAGCAATAAAAAGTTCATTTTGGCTCTCACACCTTAACTAAATGTTGTAGATTCAAACTTTTTGCTGTCATTAGTGTATTTTAGCAAAATGAAGATGATTCAAGTATTAATTTCATTGTGCTTTTGCTCATTTTGAAGATTTTGACATTTTCACCTGAAGTGTACAATTAGGGGCTGAAAACGCGTTTAAAGCAATAAAAAATTCATTTTGGCTCTCACACCTTAACTAAATGTTGTAGACTCAAACTTTTTGCTGTCATTAGTATATTTTAGCAAAATGAAGATGATTCAAGCATTAATTTTATTGTGCTTTTGCTCATTTTGAAGATTTTGACATTTTCACCTGAAGTGTACAATCGGGCTGAAAATGCATTTAAAGCCATAAAAAGTTCATTTTGGCTCTCACACCTTAACTAAATGTTGTAGACTCAAACTTTTTGCTGTCATTAGTGTATGTTAGCAAAATGAAGATGATTCAAGCATTAATTTCATTGTGCTTTTGCTCATTTTGAAGATTTTGACATTTTCACCTGAAGTGTACAATCAGGCTGAAAATGCATTTAAAGCCATAAAAAGTTCATTTTGGCTCTCACACCTTAACTAAATGTTGTAGACTCAAACTTTTTGCTGTCATTAGTGTATTTTAGCAAAATGAAGATGATTCAAGCATTAATTTCATTGTTCTTTTTTTCTCATTTTGAAGATTTTGACATTTTCACCTGAAGTGTACAATCAGGCTGAAAATGCATTTAAAGCCATAAAAAGTTCATTTTGGCTCTCACACCTTAACTAAATGTTGTAGACTCAAACTTTTTGCTGTCATTAGTGTATGTTAGCAAAATGAAGATGATTCAAGCATTAATTTCATTGTGCTTTTGCTCATTTTGAAGATTTTGACATTTTCACCTGAAGTGTACAATCAGGCTGAAAATGCATTTAAAGCCATAAAAAGTTCATTTTGGCTCTCACACCTTAACTAAATGTTGTAGACTCAAACTTTTTGCTGTCATTAGTGTATTTTAGCAAAATGAAGATGATTCAAGCATTAATTTCATTGTGCTTTTGCTCATTTTGAAGATTTTGACATTTTCACCTGAAGTGTACAATCAGGCTGAAAATGCATTTAAAGCCATAAAAAGTTCATTTTGGCTCTCACACCTTAACTAAATGTTGTAGACTCAAACTTTTTGCTGTCATTAGTGTATTTTAGCAAAATGAAGATGATTCAAGCATTAATTTCATTGTGCTTTTGCTCATTTTGAAGATTTTGACATTTTCACCTGAAGTGTACAATTAGGGGCTGAAAACGCGTTTAAAGCAATAATAAGTTCATTTTTGCTCTCACACCTTAACTAAATGTTGTAGACTCAAACTTTTTGCTGTCATTAGTGTATGTTAGCAAAATGAAGATGATTCAAGCATTAATTTCATTGTGCTTTTGCTCATTTTGAAGATTTTGACATTTTCACCTGAAGTGTACAATCAGGCTGAAAATGCATTTAAAGCCATAAAAAGTTCATTTTGGCTCTCACACCTTAACTAAATGTTGTAGACTCAAACTTTTTGCTGTCATTAGTGTATTTTAGCAAAATGAAGATGATTCAAGCATTAATTTCATTGTGCTTTTGCTCATTTTGAAGATTTTGACATTTTCACCTGAAGTGTACAATCGGCTGAAAATGCATTTAAAGCCATAAAAAGTTCATTTTGGGTCTCACACCTTAACTAAATGTTGTAGACTCAAACTTTTTGCTGTCATTAGTGTATGTTAGCAAAATGAAGATGATTCAAGCATTAATTTTATTGTGCTTTTGCTCATTTTGAAGATTTTGACATTTTCACCTGAAGTGTACAATCGGGCTGAAAATGCATTTAAAGCCATAAAAAGTTCATTTTGGCTCTCACACCTTAACTAAATGTTGTAGACTCAAACTTTTTGCTGTCATTAGTGTATTTTAGCAAAATGAAGATGATTCAAGTATTAATTTCATTGTGCTTTTGCTCATTTTGAAGATTTTGACATTTTCACCTGAAGTGTACAATTAGGGGCTGAAAACGCGTTTAAAGCAATAAAAAGTTCATTTTGGCTCTCACACCTTAACTAAATGTTGTAGACTCAAACTTTTTGCTGTCATTAGTATATTTTAGCAAAATGAAGATGATTCAAGCATTAATTTCATTGTGCTTTTGCTCATTTTGAAGATTTTGACATTTTCACCTGAAGTGTACAATCAGGCTGAAAATGCATTTAAAGCCATAAAAAGTTCATTTTGGCTCTCACACCTTAACTAAATGTTGTAGACTCAAACTTTTTGCTGTCATTAGTGTATGTTAGCAAAATGAAGATGATTCAAGCATTAATTTCATTGTGCTTTTGCTCATTTTGAAGATTTTGACATTTTCACCTGAAGTGTACAATCAGGCTGAAAATGCATTTAAAGCCATAAAAAGTTCATTTTGGCTCTCACACCTTAACTAAATGTTGTAGACTCAAACTTTTTGCTGTCATTAGTGTATGTTAGCAAAATGAAGATGATTCAAGCATTAATTTCATTGTGCTTTTGCTCATTTTGAAGATTTTGACATTTTCACCTGAAGTTTTACAATCAGGCTGAAAATGCATTTAAAGCCATAAAAAGTTCATTTTGGCTCTCACACCTTAACTAAATGTTGTAGACTCAAACTTTTTGCTGTCATTAGTGTATTTTAGCAAAATAAAGATGATTCAAGCATTAATTTCATTGTGCTTTTGCTCATTTTGAAGATTTTGACATTTTCACCTGAAGTGTACAATCGGGCTGAAAATGCATTTAAAGCCATAAAAAGTTCATTTTGGGTCTCACACCTTAACTAAATGTTGTAGACTCAAACTTTTTGCTGTCATTAGTGTATGTTAGCAAAATGAAGATGATTCAAGCATTAATTTTATTGTGCTTTTGCTCATTTTGAAGATTTTGACATTTTCACCTGAAGTGTACAATCGGGCTGAAAATGCATTTAAAGCCATAAAAAGTTCATTTTGGCTCTCACACCTTAACTAAATGTTGTAGACTCAAACTTTTTGCTGTCATTAGTGTATTTTAGCAAAATGAAGATGATTCAAGTATTAATTTCATTGTGCTTTTGCTCATTTTGAAGATTTTGACATTTTCACCTGAAGTGTACAATTAGGGGCTGAAAACGCGTTTAAAGCAATAAAAAGTTCATTTTGGCTCTCACACCTTAACTAAATGTTGTAGACTCAAACTTTTTGCTGTCATTAGTATATTTTAGCAAAATGAAGATGATTCAAGCATTAATTTTATTGTGCTTTTGCTCATTTTGAAGATTTTGACATTTTCACCTGAAGTGTACAATCGGGCTGAAAATGCATTTAAAGCCATAAAAAGTTCATTTTGGCTCTCACACCTTAACTAAATGTTGTAGACTCAAACTTTTTGCTGTCATTAGCGTATTTTAGCAAAATGAAGATGATTCAAGCATTAATTTCATTGTGCTTTTGCTCATTTTGAAGATTTTGACATTTTCACCTGAAGTGTACAATCGGGCTGAAAATGCATTTAAAGCAATAAAAAGTTCATTTTGGCTCTCACACCTTAACTAAATGTTGTAGATTCAAACTTTTTGCTGTCATTAGTGTATTTTAGCAAAATGAAGATGATTCAAGTATTAATTTCATTGTGCTTTTGCTCATTTTGAAGATTTTGACATTTTCACCTGAAGTGTACAATTAGGGGCTGAAAACGCGTTTAAAGCAATAAAAAATTCATTTTGGCTCTCACACCTTAACTAAATGTTGTAGACTCAAACTTTTTGCTGTCATTAGTATATTTTAGCAAAATGAAGATGATTCAATCATTAATTTTATTGTGCTTTTGCTCATTTTGAAGATTTTGACATTTTCACCTGAAGTGTACAATCGGGCTGAAAATGCATTTAAAGCCATAAAAAGTTCATTTTGGCTCTCACACCTTAACTAAATGTTGTAGACTCAAACTTTTTGCTGTCATTAGTGTATGTTAGCAAAATGAAGATGATTCAAGCATTAATTTCATTGTGCTTTTGCTCATTTTGAAGATTTTGACATTTTCACCTGAAGTGTACAATCAGGCTGAAAATGCATTTAAAGCCATAAAAAGTTCATTTTGGCTCTCACACCTTAACTAAATGTTGTAGACTCAAACTTTTTGCTGTCATTAGTGTATTTTAGCAAAATGAAGATGATTCAAGCATTAATTTCATTGTTCTTTTTTTCTCATTTTGAAGATTTTGACATTTTCACCTGAAGTGTACAATCAGGCTGAAAATGCATTTAAAGCCATAAAAAGTTCATTTTGGCTCTCACACCTTAACTAAATGTTGTAGACTCAAACTTTTTGCTGTCATTAGTGTATGTTAGCAAAATGAAGATGATTCAAGCATTAATTTCATTGTGCTTTTGCTCATTTTGAAGATTTTGACATTTTCACCTGAAGTGTACAATCAGGCTGAAAATGCATTTAAAGCCATAAAAAGTTCATTTTGGCTCTCACACCTTAACTAAATGTTGTAGACTCAAACTTTTTGCTGTCATTAGTGTATTTTAGCAAAATGAAGATGATTCAAGCATTAATTTCATTGTGCTTTTGCTCATTTTGAAGATTTTGACATTTTCACCTGAAGTGTACAATTAGGGGCTGAAAACGCGTTTAAAGCAATAAAAAGTTCATTTTGGCTCTCACACCTTAACTAAATGTTGTAGACTCAAACTTTTTGCTGTCATTAGTGTATTTTAGCAAAATGAAGATGATTCAAGCATTAATTTCATTGTGCTTTTGCTCATTTTGAAGATTTTGACATTTTCACCTGAAGTGTACAATTAGGGGCTGAAAACGCGTTTAAAGCAATAAAAAGTTCATTTTTGCTCTCACACCTTAACTAAATGTTGTAGACTCAAACTTTTTGCTGTCATTAGTGTATGTTAGCAAAATGAAGATGATTCAAGCATTCATTTCATTGTGCTTTTGCTCATTTTGAAGATTTTGACATTTTCACCTGAAGTGTACAATCAGGCTGAAAATGCATTTAAAGCCATAAAAAGTTCATTTTGGGTCTCACACCTTAACTAAATGTTGTAGACTCAAACTTTTTGCTGTCATTAGTGTATGTTAGCAAAATGAAGATGATTCAAGCATTAATTTTATTGTGCTTTTGCTCATTTTGAAGATTTTGACATTTTCACCTGAAGTGTACAATCGGGCTGAAAATGCATTTAAAGCCATAAAAAGTTCATTTTGGCTCTCACACCTTAACTAAATGTTGTAGACTCAAACTTTTTGCTGTCATTAGTGTATTTTAGCAAAATGAAGATGATTCAAGTATTAATTTCATTGTGCTTTTGCTCATTTTGAAGATTTTGACATTTTCACCTGAAGTGTACAATCAGGCTGAAAATGCATTTAAAGCCATAAAAAGTTCATTTTGGCTCTCACACCTTAACTAAATGTTGTAGACTCAAACTTTTTGCTGTCATTAGTGTATTTTAGCAAAATGAAGATGATTCAAGCATTAATTTCATTGTGCTTTTGCTCATTTTGAAGATTTTGACATTTTCACCTGAAGTGTACAATTAGTGGCTGAAAACGCGTTTAAAGCAATAAAGCCATAAAAAGTTCATTTTGGCTCTCACACCTTAACTAAATGTTGTAGACTCAAACTTTTTGTTGTCATTAGTGTATTTTAGCAAAATGAAGATGATTCAAGCATTAATTTCATTGTGCTTTTGCTCATTTTGAGGATTTTGACATTTTCACCTGAAGTGTACAATCAGGCTGAAAATGCATTTAAAGCCATAAAAAGTTCATTTTGGCTCTCACACCTTAACTAAATGTTGTAGACTCAAACTTTTTGCTGTCATTAGTGTATTTTAGCAAAATGAAGATGATTCAAGCATTAATTTCATTGTGCTTTTGCTCATTTTGAAGATTTTGACATTTTCACCTGAAGTGTACAATTAGGGGCTGAAAACGCGTTTAAAGCAATAAAAAGTTCATTTTGGCTCTCACACCTTAACTAAATGTTGTAGACTCAAACTTTTTGCTGTCATTAGTATATTTTAGCAAAATGAAGATGATTCAAGCATTAATTTTATTGTGATTTTGCTCATTTTGAAGATTTTGACATTTTCACCTGAAGTGTACAATCGGGCTGAAAATGCATTTAAAGCCATAAAAAGTTCATTTTGGCTCTCACACCTTAACTAAATGTTGTAGACTCAAACTTTTTGCTGTCATTAGTGTATGTTAGCAAAATGAAGATGATTCAAGCATTAATTTCATTGTGCTTTTGCTCATTTTGAAGATTTTGACATTTTCACCTGAAGTGTACAATCAGGCTGAAAATGCATTTAAAGCCATAAAAAGTTCATTTTGGCTCTCACACCTTAACTAAATGTTGTAGACTCAAACTTTTTGCTGTCATTAGTGTATTTTAGCAAAATGAAGACGATTCAAGCATTAATTTCATTGTGCTTTTGCTCATTTTGAAGATTTTGACATTTTCACCTGAAGTGTACAATCAGGCTGAAAATGCATTTAAAGCCATAAAAAGTTCATTTTGGCTCTCACACCTTAACTAAATGTTGTAGACTCAAACTTTTTGCTGTCATTAGTGTATTTTAGCAAAATGAAGATGATTCAAGCATTAATTTCATTGTGCTTTTGCTCATTTTGAAGATTTTGACATTTTCACCTGAAGTGTACAATTAGGGGCTGAAAACGCGTTTAAAGCAATAAAAAGTTCATTTTGGCTCTCACACCTTAACTAAATGTTGTAGACTCAAACTTTTTGCTGTCATTAGTATATTTTAGCAAAATGAAGATGATTCAAGCATTAATTTTATTGTGATTTTGCTCATTTTGAAGATTTTGACATTTTCACCTGAAGTGTACAATCGGGCTGAAAATGCATTTAAAGCCATAAAAAGTTCATTTTGGCTCTCACACCTTAACTAAATGTTGTAGACTCAAACTTTTTGCTGTCATTAGTGTATGTTAGCAAAATGAAGATGATTCAAGCATTAATTTCATTGTGCTTTTGCTCATTTTGAAGATTTTGACATTTTCACCTGAAGTGTACAATCAGGCTGAAAATGCATTTAAAGCCATAAAAAGTTCATTTTGGCTCTCACACCTTAACTAAATGTTGTAGACTCAAACTTTTTGCTGTCATTAGTGTATTTTAGCAAAATGAAGACGATTCAAGCATTAATTTCATTGTGCTTTTGCTCATTTTGAAGATTTTGACATTTTCACCTGAAGTGTACAATCAGGCTGAAAATGCATTTAAAGCCATAAAAAGTTCATTTTGGCTCTCACACCTTAACTAAATGTTGTAGACTCAAACTTTTTGCTGTCATTAGTGTATTTTAGCAAAATGAAGATGATTCAAGCATTAATTTCATTGTGCTTTTGCTCATTTTGAAGATTTTGACATTTTCACCTGAAGTGTACAATTAGGGGCTGAAAACGCGTTTAAAGCAATAAAAAGTTCATTTTGGCTCTCACACCTTAACTAAATGTTGTAGACTCAAACTTTTTGCTGTCATTAGTATATTTTAGCAAAATGAAGATGATTCAAGCATTAATTTTATTGTGCTTTTGCTCATTTTGAAGATTTTGACATTTTCACCTGAAGTGTACAATCGGGCTGAAAATGCATTTAAAGCCATAAAAAGTTAATTTTGGCTCTCACACCTTAACTAAATGTTGTAGACTCAAACTTTTTGCTGTCATTAGTGTATTTTAGCAAAATGAAGAGGATTCAAGCATTAATTTCATTGTGCTTTTGCTCATTTTGAAGATTTTGACATTTTCACCTGAAGTGTACAATCAGGCTGAAAATGCATTTAAAGCCATAAAAAGTTCATTTTGGCTCTCACACCTTAACTAAATGTTGTAGACTCAAACTTTTTGCTGTCATTAGTGTATGTTAGCAAAATGAAGATGATTCAAGCATTAATTTCATTGTGCTTTTGCTCATTTTGAAGATTTTGACATTTTCACCTGAAGTGTACAATCAGGCTGAAAATGCATTTAAAGCCATAAAAAGTTCATTTTGGCTCTCACACCTTAACTAAATGTTGTAGACTCAAACTTTTTGCTGTCATTAGTGTATTTTAGCAAAATGAAGATGATTCAAGCATTAATTTCATTGTGCTTTTGCTCATTTTGAAGATTTTGACATTTTCACCTGAAGTGTACAATTAGGGGCTGAAAACGCGTTTAAAGCAATAAAAAGTTCATTTTGGCTCTCACACCTTAACTAAATGTTGTAGACTCAAACTTTTTGCTGTCATTAGTATATTTTAGCAAAATGAAGATGATTCAAGCATTAATTTTATTGTGCTTTTGCTCATTTTGAAGATTTTGACATTTTCACCTGAAGTGTACAATCGGGCTGAAAATGCATTTAAAGCCATAAAAAGTTCATTTTGGCTCTCACACCTTAACTAAATGTTGTAGACTCAAACTTTTTGCTGTCATTAGTGTATTTTAGCAAAATGAAGATGATTCAAGCATTAATTTCATTGTGCTTTTGCTCATTTTGAAGATTTTGACATTTTCACCTGAAGTGTACAATCAGGCTGAAAATGCATTTAAAGCCATAAAAAGTTCATTTTGGCTCTCACACCTTAACTAAATGTTGTAGACTCAAACTTTTTGCTGTCATTAGTGTATGTTAGCAAAATGAAGATGATTCAAGCATTAATTTTATGGTGCTTTTGCTCATTTTGAAGATTTTGACATTTTCACCTGAAGTGTACAATCGGGCTGAAAATGCATTTAAAGCCATAAAAAGTTCATTTTGGCTCTCACACCTTAACTAAATGTTGTAGACTCAAACTTTTTGCTGTCATTAGTGTATTTTAGCAAAATGAAGATGATTCAAGCATTAATTTCATTGTGCTTTTGCTCATTTTGAAGATTTTGACATTTTCACCTGAAGTGTACAATCAGGCTGAAAATGCATTTAAAGCCATAAAAAGTTCATTTTGGCTCTCACACCTTAACTAAATGTTGTAGACTCAAACTTTTTGCTGTCATTAGTGTATGTTAGCAAAATGAAGATGATTCAAGCATTAATTTCATTGTGCTTTTGCTCATTTTGAAGATTTTGACATTTTCACCTGAAGTGTACAATCAGGCTGAAAATGCATTTAAAGCAATAAAAAGTTCATTTTGGCTCTCACACCTTAACTAAATGTTGTAGACTCAAACTTTTTGCTGTCATTAGTGTATTTTAGCAAAATGAAGATGATTCAAGCATTAATTTCATTGTGCTTTTGCTCATTTTGAAGATTTTGACATTTTCACCTGAAGTGTACAATCAGGCTGAAAATGCATTTAAAGCCATAAAAAGTTCATTTTGGCTCTCACACCTTAACTAAATGTTGTAGACTCAAACTTTTTGCTGTCATTAGTGTATGTTAGCAAAATGAAGATGATTCAAGCATTAATTTCATTGTGCTTTTGCTCATTTTGAAGATTTTGACATTTTCACCTGAAGTGTACAATCAGGCTGAAAATGCATTTAAAGCCATAAAAAGTTCATTTTGGCTCTCACACCTTAACTAAATGTTGTAGACTCAAACTTTTTGTTGTCATTAGTGTATTTTAGCAAAATGAAGATGATTCAAGCATTAATTTCATTGTGCTTTTGCTCATTTTGAGGATTTTGACATTTTCACCTGAAGTGTACAATCAGGCTGAAAATGCATTTAAAGCCATAAAAAGTTCATTTTGGCTCTCACACCTTAACTAAATGTTGTAGACTCAAACTTTTTGCTGTCATTAGTGTATTTTAGCAAAATGAAGATGATTCAAGCATTAATTTCATTGTGCTTTTGCTCATTTTGAAGATTTTGACATTTTCACCTGAAGTGTACAATTAGGGGCTGAAAACGCGTTTAAAGCAATAAAAAGTTCATTTTGGCTCTCACACCTTAACTAAATGTTGTAGACTCAAACTTTTTGCTGTCATTAGTGTATTTTAGCAAAATGAAGACGATTCAAGCATTAATTTCATTGTGCTTTTGCTCATTTTGAAGATTTTGACATTTTCACCTGAAGTGTACAATCAGGCTGAAAATGCATTTAAAGCCATAAAAAGTTCATTTTGGCTCTCACACCTTAACTAAATGTTGTAGACTCAAACTTTTTGCTGTCATTAGTGTATTTTAGCAAAATGAAGATGATTCAAGCATTAATTTCATTGTGCTTTTGCTCATTTTGAAGATTTTGACATTTTCACCTGAAGTGTACAATTAGGGGCTGAAAACGCGTTTAAAGCAATAAAAAGTTCATTTTGGCTCTCACACCTTAACTAAATGTTGTAGACTCAAACTTTTTGCTGTCATTAGTATATTTTAGCAAAATGAAGATGATTCAAGCATTAATTTTATTGTGATTTTGCTCATTTTGAAGATTTTGACATTTTCACCTGAAGTGTACAATCGGGCTGAAAATGCATTTAAAGCCATAAAAAGTTCATTTTGGCTCTCACACCTTAACTAAATGTTGTAGACTCAAACTTTTTGCTGCCATTAGTGTATGTTAGCAAAATGAAGATGATTCAAGCATTAATTTCATTGTGCTTTTGCTCATTTTGAAGATTTTGACATTTTCACCTGAAGTGTACAATCAGGCTGAAAATGCATTTAAAGCCATAAAAAGTTCATTTTGGCTCTCACACCTTAACTAAATGTTGTAGACTCAAACTTTTTGCTGTCATTAGTGTATTTTAGCAAAATGAAGACGATTCAAGCATTAATTTCATTGTGCTTTTGCTCATTTTGAAGATTTTGACATTTTCACCTGAAGTGTACAATCAGGCTGAAAATGCATTTAAAGCCATAAAAAGTTCATTTTGGCTCTCACACCTTAACTAAATGTTGTAGACTCAAACTTTTTGCTGTCATTAGTGTATTTTAGCAAAATGAAGATGATTCAAGCATTAATTTCATTGTGCTTTTGCTCATTTTGAAGATTTTGACATTTTCACCTGAAGTGTACAATTAGGGGCTGAAAACGCGTTTAAAGCAATAAAAAGTTCATTTTGGCTCTCACACCTTAACTAAATGTTGTAGACTCAAACTTTTTGCTGTCATTAGTATATTTTAGCAAAATGAAGATGATTCAAGCATTAATTTTATTGTGCTTTTGCTCATTTTGAAGATTTTGACATTTTCACCTGAAGTGTACAATCGGGCTGAAAATGCATTTAAAGCCATAAAAAGTTAATTTTGGCTCTCACACCTTAACTAAATGTTGTAGACTCAAACTTTTTGCTGTCATTAGTGTATTTTAGCAAAATGAAGAGGATTCAAGCATTAATTTCATTGTGCTTTTGCTCATTTTGAAGATTTTGACATTTTCACCTGAAGTGTACAATCAGGCTGAAAATGCATTTAAAGCCATAAAAAGTTCATTTTGGCTCTCACACCTTAACTAAATGTTGTAGACTCAAACTTTTTGCTGTCATTAGTGTATGTTAGCAAAATGAAGATGATTCAAGCATTAATTTCATTGTGCTTTTGCTCATTTTGAAGATTTTGACATTTTCACCTGAAGTGTACAATCAGGCTGAAAATGCATTTAAAGCCATAAAAAGTTCATTTTGGCTCTCACACCTTAACTAAATGTTGTAGACTCAAACTTTTTGCTGTCATTAGTGTATTTTAGCAAAATGAAGATGATTCAAGCATTAATTTCATTGTGCTTTTGCTCATTTTGAAGATTTTGACATTTTCACCTGAAGTGTACAATCGGGCTGAAAATGCATTTAAAGCCATAAAAAGTTCATTTTGGCTCTCACACCTTAACTAAATGTTGTAGACTCAAACTTTTTGCTGTCATTAGTGTATTTTAGCAAAATGAAGATGATTCAAGCATTAATTTCATTGTGCTTTTGCTCATTTTGAAGATTTTGACATTTTCACCTGAAGTGTACAATCGGGCTGAAAATGCATTTAAAGCCATAAAAAGTTCATTTTGGCTCTCACACCTTAACTAAATGTTGTAGACTCAAACGTTTTGCTGTCATTAGTGTATGTTAGCAAAATGAAGATGATTCAAGCATTAATTTCATTGTGCTTTTGCTCATTTTGAAGATTTTGACATTTTCACCTGAAGTGTACAATCAGGCTGAAAATGCATTTAAAGCCATAAAAAGTTCATTTTGGCTCTCACACCTTAACTAAATGTTGTAGACTCAAACTTTTTGCTGTCATTAGTGTATTTTAGCAAAATGAAGATGATTCAAGCATTAATTTCATTGTGCTTTTGCTCATTTTGAAGATTTTGACATTTTCACCTGAAGTGTACAATCAGGCTGAAAATGCATTTAAAGCCATAAAAAGTTCATTTTGGCTCTCACACCTTAACTAAATGTTGTAGACTCAAACTTTTTGATGTCATTAGTGTATTTTAGCAAAATGAAGATGATTCAAGCATCAATTTCATTGTGCTTTTGCTCATTTTGAAGATTTTGACATTTTCACCTGAAGTGTACAATTAGGGGCTGAAAACGCGTTTAAAGCAATAAAAAGTTCATTTTGGCTCTCACACCTTAACTAAATGTTGTAGACTCAAAGTTTTTGCTGTCATTAGTGTATTTTAGCAAAATGAAGATGATTCAAGCATTAATTTCATTGTGCTTTTGCTCATTTTGAAGATTTTGACATTTTCACCTGAAGTGTACAATCGGGCTGAAAATGTTTTTAAAGCAATAAAAAGTTCATTTTGGCTCTCACACCTTAACTAAATGTTGTAGATTCAAACTTTTTGCTGTCATTAGTGTATTTTAGCAAAATGAAGATGATTGAAGTATTAATTTCATTGTGCTTTTGCTCATTTTGAAGATTTTGACATTTTCACCTGAAGTGTACAATTAGGGGCTGAAAACGCGTTTAAAGCAATAAAAAGTTCATTTTGGCTCTCACACCTTAACTAAATGTTGTAGACTCAAACTTTTTGCTGTCATTAGTATATTTTAGCAAAATGAAGATGATTCAAGCATTAATTTTATTGTGCTTTTGCTCATTTTGAAGATTTTGACATTTTCACCTGAAGTGTACAATCGGGCTGAAAATGCATTTAAAGCCATAAAAAGTTCATTTTGGCTCTCACACCTTAACTAAATGTTGTAGACTCAAACTTTTTGCTGTCATTAGTGTATGTTAGCAAAATGAAGATGATTCAAGCATTAATTTCATTGTGCTTTTGCTCATTTTGAAGATTTTGACATTTTCACCTGAAGTGTACAATTAGGGGCTGAAAACGCGTTTAAAGCAATAAAAAGTTCATTTTGGCTCTCACACCTTAACTAAATGTTGTAGACTCAAACTTTTTGCTGTCATTAGTATATTTTAGCAAAATGAAGATGATTCAAGCATTAATTTTATTGTGCTTTTGCTCATTTTGAAGATTTTGACATTTTCACCTGAAGTGTACAATCGGGCTGAAAATGCATTTAAAGCCATAAAAAGTTCATTTAGGCTCTCACACCTTAACTAAATGTTGTAGACTCAAACTTTTTGCTCTCATTAGTGTATTTTAGCAAAATGAAGATGATTCAAGCAATAATTTCATTGTGCTTTTGCTCATTTTGAAGATTTTGACATTTTCACCTGAAGTGTACAATCAGGCTGCAAATGCATTTAAAGCCATAAAAAGTTCATTTTGGCTCTCACACCTTAACTAAATGTTGTAGACTCAAACTTGTTGCTGTCATTAGTGTATTTTAGCAAAATGAAGATGATTCAAGCATTAATTTCATTGTGCTTTTGCTCATTTTGAAGATTTTGACATTTTCACCTGAAGTGTACAATAAGGCTGAAAATGCATTTAAAGCCATAAAAAGTTCATTTTGGCTCTCACACCTTAACTAAATGTTGTAGACTCAAACTTTTTGCTGTCATTAGTGTATGTTAGCAAAATGAAGATGATTCAAGCATTAATTTCATTGTGCTTTTGCTCATTTTGAAGATTTTGACATTTTCACCTGAAGTGTACAATCAGGCTGAAAATGCATTTAAAGCCATAAAAAGTTCATTTTGGCTCTCACACCTTAACTAAATGTTGTAGACTCAAACTTTTTGCTGTCATTAGTGTATTTTAGCAAAATGAAGATGATTCAAGCATTAATTTCATTGTGCTTTTGCTCATTTTGAAGATTTTGACATTTTCACCTGAAGTGTACAATCGGGCTGAAAATGCATTTAAAGCCATAAAAAGTTCATTTTGGCTCTCACACCTTAACTAAATGTTGTAGACTCAAACTTTTTGCTGTCATTAGTGTATGTTAGCAAAATGAAGATGATTCAAGCATTAATTTCATTGTGCTTTTGCTCATTTTGAAGATTTTGACATTTTCACCTGAAGTGTACAATTAGGGGCTGAAAACGCGTTTAAAGCAATAAAAAGTTCATTTTGGCTCTCACACCTTAACTAAATGTTGTAGACTCAAACTTGTTGCTGTCATTAGTGTATTTTAGCAAAATGAAGATGATTCAAGCATTAATTTCATTGTGCTTTTGCTCATTTTGAAGATTTTGACATTTTCACCTGAAGTGTACAATAAGGCTGAAAATGCATTTAAAGCCATAAAAAGTTCATTTTGGCTCTCACACCTTAACTAAATGTTGTAGACTCAAACTTTTTGCTGTCATTAGTGTATGTTAGCAAAATGAAGATGATTCAAGCATTAATTTCATTGTGCTTTTGCTCATTTTGAAGATTTTGACATTTTCACCTGAAGTGTACAATCAGGCTGAAAATGCATTTAAAGCCATAAAAAGTTCATTTTGGCTCTCACACCTTAACTAAATGTTGTAGACTCAAACTTTTTGCTGTCATTAGTGTATGTTAGCAAAATGAAGATGATTCAAGCATTCATTTCATTGTGCTTTTGCTCATTTTGAAGATTTTGACATTTTCACCTGAAGTGTACAATCAGGCTGAAAATGCATTTAAAGCCATAAAAAGTTCATTTTGGCTCTCACACCTAAACTAAATGTTGCAGACTCAAACTTTTTGCTGTCATTAGTGTATTTTAGCAAAATGAAGGTGATTCAAGCATTAATTTCATTGTGCTTTTGCTCATTTTGAAGATTTTGACATTTTCACCTGAAGTGTACAATTAGGGGCTGAAAACGCGTTTAAAGCAATAAAAAGTTCATTTTGGCTCTCACACCTTAACTAAATGTTGTAGACTCAAACTTTTTGCTGTCATTAGTATATTTTAGCAAAATGAAGATGATTCAAGCATTAATTTTATTGTGCTTTTGCTCATTTTGAAGATTTTGACATTTTCACCTGAAGTGTACAATTAGGGGCTGAAAACGCGTTTAAAGCAATAAAAAGTTCATTTTGGCTCTCACACCTTAACTAAATGTTGTAGACTCAAACTTTTTGCTGTCATTAGTATATTTTAGCAAAATGAAGATGATTCAAGCATTAATTTTATTGTGCTTTTGCTCATTTTGAAGATTTTGACATTTTCACCTGAAGTGTACAATCGGGCTGAAAATGCATTTAAAGCCATAAAAAGTTCATTTTGGCACTCACACCTTAACTAAATGTTGTAGACTCAAACTTTTTGCTGTCATTAGTGTATGTTAGCAAAATGAAGATGATTCAAGCATTAATTTCATTGTGCTTTTGCTCATTTTGAAGATTTTGACATTTTCACCTGAAGTGTACAATCAGGCTGAAAATGCATTTAAAGCCATAAAAAGTTCATTTTGCCTCTCACACCTTAACTAAATGTTGTAGACTCAAACTTTTTGCTGTCATTAGTGTATGTTAGCAAAATGAAGATGATTCAAGCATTCATTTCATTGTGCTTTTGCTCATTTTGAAGATTTTGACATTTTCACCTGAAGTGTACAATCAGGCTGAAAATGCATTTAAAGCCATAAAAAGTTCATTTTGGCTCTCACACCTTAACTAAATGTTGTAGACTCAAACTTTTTGCTGTCATTAGTGTATTTTAGCAAAATGAAGATGATTCAAGCATTAATTTCATTGTGCTTTTGCTCATTTTGAAGATTTTGACATTTTCACCTGAAGTGTACAATCGGGCTGAAAATGCATTTAAAGCCATAAAAAGTTCATTTTGGCTCTCACACCTTAACTAAATGTTGTAGACTCAAACGTTTTGCTGTCATTAGTGTATTTTAGCAAAATGAAGATGATTCAAGCATTAATTTCATTGTGCTTTTGCTCATTTTGAAGATTTTGACATTTTCACCTGAAGTGTACAATCGGGCTGAAAATGTATTTAAAGCCATAAAAAGTTCATTTTGGCTCTCACACCTTAACTAAATGTTGTAGACTCAAACTTTTTGCTGTCATTAGTGTATTTTAGCAAAATGAAGATGATTCAAGCATTAATTTCATTGTGCTTTTGCTCATTTTGAAGATTTTGACATTTTCACCTGAAGTGTACAATCAGGCTGAAAATGCATTTAAAGCCATATAAAGTTCATTTTGGCTCTCACACCTTAACTAAATGTTGTAGACTCAAACTTTTTGCTGTCATTAGTGTATTTTAGCAAAATGAAGATGATTCAAGCATTAATTTCATTGTGCTTTTGCTCATTTTGAAGATTTTGACATTTTCACCTGAAGTGTACAATTAGGGGCTGAAAACGCGTTTAAAGCAATAAAAAGTTCATTTTGGCTCTCACACCTTAACTAAATGTTGTAGACTCAAACTTTTTGCTGTCATTAGTGTATGTTAGCAAAATGAAGATGATTCAAGCATTAATTTCATTGTGCTTTTGCTCATTTTGAAGATTTTGACATTTTCACCTGAAGTGTACAATCAGGCTGAAAATGCATTTAAAGCCATAAAAAGTTCATTTTGGCTCTCACACCTTAACTAAATGTTGTAGATTCAAACTTTTTGCTGTCATTAGTGTATTTTAGCAAAATGAAGATGATTCAAGCATTAATTTCATTGTGCTTTTGCTCATTTTGAAGATTTTGACATTTTCACCTGAAGTGTACAATCAGGCTGAAAATGCATTTAAAGCCATAAAAAGATCATTTTGGCTCTCACACCTTAACTAAATGTTGTAGACTCAAACTTTTTGCTGTCATTAGTGTATTTTAGCAAAATGAAGATGATTCAAGCATTAATTTCATTGTGCTTTTGCTCATTTTGAAGATTTTGACATTTTCACCTGAAGTGTACAATCGGGCTGAAAATGCATTTAAAGCCATAAAAAGTTCATTTTGGCTCTCACACCTTAACTAAATGTTGTAGACTCAAACTTTTTGCTCTCATTAGTGTATTTTAGCAAAATGAAGATGATTCAAGCATTAATTTTATTGTGCTTTTGCTCATTTTGAAGATTTTGACATTTTCACCTGAAGTGTACAATCGGGCTGAAAATGCATTTAAAGCCATAAAAAGTTCATTTAGTCTCTCACACCTTAACTAAATGTTGTAGACTCAAACTTTTTGCTCTCATTAGTGTATTTTAGCAAAATGAAGATGATTCAAGCAATAATTTCATTGTGCTTTTGCTCATTTTGAAGATTTTGACATTTTCACCTGAAGTGTACAATCAGGCTGCAAATGCATTTAAAGCCATAAAAAGTTCATTTTGGCTCTCACACCTTAACTAAATGTTGTAGACTCAAACTTGTTGCTGTCATTAGTGTATTTTAGCAAAATGAAGATGATTCAAGCATTAATTTCATTGTGCTTTTGCTCATTTTGAAGATTTTGACATTTTCACCTGAAGTGTACAATAAGGCTGAAAATGCATTTAAAGCCATAAAAAGTTCATTTTGGCTCTCACACCTTAACTAAATGTTGTAGACTCAAACTTTTTGCTGTCATTAGTGTATGTTAGCAAAATGAAGACGATTCAAGCATTAATTTCATTGTGCTTTTGCTCATTTTGAAGATTTTGACATTTTCACCTGAAGTGTACAATCAGGCTGAAAATGCATTTAAAGCCATAAAAAGTTCATTTTGGCTCTCACACCTTAACTAAATGTTGTAGACTCAAACTTTTTGCTGTCATTAGTGTATTTTAGCAAAATGAAGATGATTCAAGCATTAATTTCATTGTGCTTTTGCTCATTTTGAAGATTTTGACATTTTCACCTGAAGTGTACAATCGGGCTGAAAATGCATTTAAAGCCATAAAAAGTTCATTTTGGCTCTCACACCTTAACTAAATGTTGTAGACTCAAACTTTTTGCTGTCATTAGTGTATGTTAGCAAAATGAAGATGATTCAAGCATTAATTTCATTGTGCTTTTGCTCATTTTGAAGATTTTGACATTTTCACCTGAAGTGTACAATTAGGGGCTGAAAACGCGTTTAAAGCAATAAAAAGTTCATTTTGGCTCTCACACCTTAACTAAATGTTGTAGACTCAAACTTTTTGCTGTCATTAGTATATTTTAGCAAAATGAAGATGATTCAAGCATTAATTTTATTGTGCTTTTGCTCATTTTGAAGATTTTGACATTTTCACCTGAAGTGTACAATCGGGCTGAAAATGCATTTAAAGCCATAAAAAGTTCATTTTGGCTCTCACACCTTAACTAAATGTTGTAGACTCAAACTTTTTGCTGTCATTAGTGTATTTTAGCAAAATGAAGATGATTCAAGCATTAATTTTATTGTGCTTTTGCTCATTTTGAAGATTTTGACATTTTCACCTGAAGTGTACAATCAGGCTGAAAATGCATTTAAAGCCATAAAAAGTTCATTTTGGCTCTCACACCTTAACTAAATGTTGTAGACTCAAACTTTTTGCTGTCATTAGTGTATTTTAGCAAAATGAAGATGATTCAAGCATTAATTTCATTGTGCTTTTGCTCATTTTGAAGATTTTGACATTTTCACCTGAAGTGTACAATCAGGCTGAAAATGCATTTAAAGCCATAAAAAGTTCATTTTGGCTCTCACACCTTAACTAAATGTTGTAGACTCAAACTTTTTGCTGTCATTAGTGTATGTTAGCAAAATGAAGATGATTCAAGCATTAATTTTATTGTGCTTTTGCTCATTTTGAAGATTTTGACATTTTCACCTGAAGTGTACAATCGGGCTGAAAATGCATTTAAAGCCATAAAAAGTTCATTTTGGCTCTCACACCTTAACTAAATGTTGTAGACTCAAACTTTTTGCTGTCATTAGTGTATTTTAGCAAAATGAAGATGATTCAAGCATTAATTTCATTGTGCTTTTGCTCATTTTGAAGATTTTGACATTTTCACCTGAAGTGTACAATCGGGCTGAAAATGCATTTAAAGCAATAAAAAGTTCATTTTGGCTCTCACACCTTAACTAAATGTTGTAGATTCAAACTTTTTGCTGTCATTAGTGTATTTTAGCAAAATGAAGATGATTCAAGTATTAATTTCATTGTGCTTTTGCTCATTTTGAAGATTTTGACATTTTCACCTGAAGTGTACAATTAGGGGCTGAAAACGCGTTTAAAGCAATAAAAAGTTCATTTTGGCTCTCACACCTTAACTAAATGTTGTAGACTCAAACTTTTTGCTGTCATTAGTATATTTTAGCAAAATGAAGATGATTCAAGCATTAATTTTATTGTGCTTTTGCTCATTTTGAAGATTTTGACATTTTCACCTGAAGTGTACAATCGGGCTGAAAATGCATTTAAAGCCATAAAAAGTTCATTTTGGCTCTCACACCTTAACTAAATGTTGTAGACTCAAACTTTTTGCTGTCATTAGTGTATGTTAGCAAAATGAAGATGATTCAAGCATTAATTTCATTGTGCTTTTGCTCATTTTGAAGATTTTGACATTTTCACCTGAAGTGTACAATCAGGCTGAAAATGCATTTAAAGCCATAAAAAGTTCATTTTGGCTCTCACACCTTAACTAAATGTTGTAGACTCAAACTTTTTGCTGTCATTAGTGTATGTTAGCAAAATGAAGATGATTCAAGCATTAATTTTATGGTGCTTTTGCTCATTTTGAAGATTTTGACATTTTCACCTGAAGTGTACAATCGGGCTGAAAATGCATTTAAAGCCATAAAAAGTTCATTTTGGCTCTCACACCTTAACTAAATGTTGTAGACTCAAACTTTTTGCTGTCATTAGTGTATTTTAGCAAAATGAAGATGATTCAAGCATTAATTTCATTGTGCTTTTGCTCATTTTGAAGATTTTGACATTTTCACCTGAAGTGTACAATCAGGCTGAAAATGCATTTAAAGCCATAAAAAGTTCATTTTGGCTCTCACACCTTAACTAAATGTTGTAGACTCAAACTTTTTGCTGTCATTAGTGTATGTTAGCAAAATGAAGATGATTCAAGCATTAATTTCATTGTGCTTTTGCTCATTTTGAAGATTTTGACATTTTCACCTGAAGTGTACAATCAGGCTGAAAATGCATTTAAAGCCATAAAAAGTTCATTTTGGCTCTCACACCTTAACTAAATGTTGTAGACTCAAACTTTTTGCTGTCATTAGTGTATGTTAGCAAAATGAAGATGATTCAAGCATTAATTTCATTGTGCTTTTGCTCATTTTGAAGATTTTGACATTTTCACCTGAAGTGTACAATCAGGCTGAAAATGCATTTAAAGCCATAAAAAGTTCATTTTGGCTCTCACACCTTAACTAAATGTTGTAGACTCAAACTTTTTGTTGTCATTAGTGTATTTTAGCAAAATGAAGATGATTCAAGCATTAATTTCATTGTGCTTTTGCTCATTTTGAGGATTTTGACATTTTCACCTGAAGTGTACAATCAGGCTGAAAATGCATTTAAAGCCATAAAAAGTTCATTTTGGCTCTCACACCTTAACTAAATGTTGTAGACTCAAACTTTTTGCTGTCATTAGTGTATTTTAGCAAAATGAAGATGATTCAAGCATTAATTTCATTGTGCTTTTGCTCATTTTGAAGATTTTGACATTTTCACCTGAAGTGTACAATTAGGGGCTGAAAACGCGTTTAAAGCAATAAAAAGTTCATTTTGGCTCTCACACCTTAACTAAATGTTGTAGACTCAAACTTTTTGCTGTCATTAGTATATTTTAGCAAAATGAAGATGATTCAAGCATTAATTTTATTGTGATTTTGCTCATTTTGAAGATTTTGACATTTTCACCTGAAGTGTACAATCGGGCTGAAAATGCATTTAAAGCCATAAAAAGTTCATTTTGGCTCTCACACCTTAACTAAATGTTGTAGACTCAAACTTTTTGCTGTCATTAGTGTATGTTAGCAAAATGAAGATGATTCAAGCATTAATTTCATTGTGCTTTTGCTCATTTTGAAGATTTTGACATTTTCACCTGAAGTGTACAATCAGGCTGAAAATGCATTTAAAGCCATAAAAAGTTCATTTTGGCTCTCACACCTTAACTAAATGTTGTAGACTCAAACTTTTTGCTGTCATTAGTGTATTTTAGCAAAATGAAGACGATTCAAGCATTAATTTCATTGTGCTTTTGCTCATTTTGAAGATTTTGACATTTTCACCTGAAGTGTACAATCAGGCTGAAAATGCATTTAAAGCCATAAAAAGTTCATTTTGGCTCTCACACCTTAACTAAATGTTGTAGACTCAAACTTTTTGCTGTCATTAGTGTATTTTAGCAAAATGAAGATGATTCAAGCATTAATTTCATTGTGCTTTTGCTCATTTTGAAGATTTTGACATTTTCACCTGAAGTGTACAATTAGGGGCTGAAAACGCGTTTAAAGCAATAAAAAGTTCATTTTGGCTCTCACACCTTAACTAAATGTTGTAGACTCAAACTTTTTGCTGTCATTAGTATATTTTAGCAAAATGAAGATGATTCAAGCATTAATTTTATTGTGATTTTGCTCATTTTGAAGATTTTGACATTTTCACCTGAAGTGTACAATCGGGCTGAAAATGCATTTAAAGCCATAAAAAGTTCATTTTGGCTCTCACACCTTAACTAAATGTTGTAGACTCAAACTTTTTGCTGTCATTAGTGTATGTTAGCAAAATGAAGATGATTCAAGCATTAATTTCATTGTGCTTTTGCTCATTTTGAAGATTTTGACATTTTCACCTGAAGTGTACAATCAGGCTGAAAATGCATTTAAAGCCATAAAAAGTTCATTTTGGCTCTCACACCTTAACTAAATGTTGTAGACTCAAACTTTTTGCTGTCATTAGTGTATTTTAGCAAAATGAAGATGATTCAAGCATTAATTTCATTGTGCTTTTGCTCATTTTGAAGATTTTGACATTTTCACCTGAAGTGTACAATTAGGGGCTGAAAACGCGTTTAAAGCAATAAAAAGTTCATTTTGGCTCTCACACCTTAACTAAATGTTGTAGACTCAAACTTTTTGCTGTCATTAGTATATTTTAGCAAAATGAAGATGATTCAAGCATTAATTTTATTGTGCTTTTGCTCATTTTGAAGATTTTGACATTTTCACCTGAAGTGTACAATCGGGCTGAAAATGCATTTAAAGCCATAAAAAGTTCATTTTGGCTCTCACACCTTAACTAAATGTTGTAGACTCAAACTTTTTGCTGTCATTAGTGTATTTTAGCAAAATGAAGATGATTCAAGCATTAATTTCATTGTGCTTTTGCTCATTTTGAAGATTTTGACATTTTCACCTGAAGTGTACAATCAGGCTGAAAATGCATTTAAAGCCATAAAAAGTTCATTTTGGCTCTCACACCTTAACTAAATGTTGTAGACTCAAACTTTTTGCTGTCATTAGTGTATGTTAGCAAAATGAAGATGATTCAAGCATTAATTTTATGGTGCTTTTGCTCATTTTGAAGATTTTGACATTTTCACCTGAAGTGTACAATCGGGCTGAAAATGCATTTAAAGCCATAAAAAGTTCATTTTGGCTCTCACACCTTAACTAAATGTTGTAGACTCAAACTTTTTGCTGTCATTAGTGTATTTTAGCAAAATGAAGATGATTCAAGCATTAATTTCATTGTGCTTTTGCTCATTTTGAAGATTTTGACATTTTCACCTGAAGTGTACAATCAGGCTGAAAATGCATTTAAAGCCATAAAAAGTTCATTTTGGCTCTCACACCTTAACTAAATGTTGTAGACTCAAACTTTTTGCTGTCATTAGTGTATGTTAGCAAAATGAAGATGATTCAAGCATTAATTTCATTGTGCTTTTGCTCATTTTGAAGATTTTGACATTTTCACCTGAAGTGTACAATCAGGCTGAAAATGCATTTAAAGCCATAAAAAGTTCATTTTGGCTCTCACACCTTAACTAAATGTTGTAGACTCAAACTTTTTGCTGTCATTAGTGTATGTTAGCAAAATGAAGATGATTCAAGCATTAATTTCATTGTGCTTTTGCTCATTTTGAAGATTTTGACATTTTCACCTGAAGTGTACAATCAGGCTGAAAATGCATTTAAAGCCATAAAAAGTTCATTTTGGCTCTCACACCTTAACTAAATGTTGTAGACTCAAACTTTTTGTTGTCATTAGTGTATTTTAGCAAAATGAAGATGATTCAAGCATTAATTTCATTGTGCTTTTGCTCATTTTGAGGATTTTGACATTTTCACCTGAAGTGTACAATCAGGCTGAAAATGCATTTAAAGCCATAAAAAGTTCATTTTGGCTCTCACACCTTAACTAAATGTTGTAGACTCAAACTTTTTGCTGTCATTAGTGTATTTTAGCAAAATGAAGATGATTCAAGCATTAATTTCATTGTGCTTTTGCTCATTTTGAAGATTTTGACATTTTCACCTGAAGTGTACAATTAGGGGCTGAAAACGCGTTTAAAGCAATAAAAAGTTCATTTTGGCTCTCACACCTTAACTAAATGTTGTAGACTCAAACTTTTTGCTGTCATTAGTATATTTTAGCAAAATGAAGATGATTCAAGCATTAATTTTATTGTGATTTTGCTCATTTTGAAGATTTTGACATTTTCACCTGAAGTGTACAATCGGGCTGAAAATGCATTTAAAGCCATAAAAAGTTCATTTTGGCTCTCACACCTTAACTAAATGTTGTAGACTCAAACTTTTTGCTGTCATTAGTGTATGTTAGCAAAATGAAGATGATTCAAGCATTAATTTCATTGTGCTTTTGCTCATTTTGAAGATTTTGACATTTTCACCTGAAGTGTACAATCAGGCTGAAAATGCATTTAAAGCCATAAAAAGTTCATTTTGGCTCTCACACCTTAACTAAATGTTGTAGACTCAAACTTTTTGCTGTCATTAGTGTATTTTAGCAAAATGAAGACGATTCAAGCATTAATTTCATTGTGCTTTTGCTCATTTTGAAGATTTTGACATTTTCACCTGAAGTGTACAATCAGGCTGAAAATGCATTTAAAGCCATAAAAAGTTCATTTTGGCTCTCACACCTTAACTAAATGTTGTAGACTCAAACTTTTTGCTGTCATTAGTGTATTTTAGCAAAATGAAGATGATTCAAGCATTAATTTCATTGTGCTTTTGCTCATTTTGAAGATTTTGACATTTTCACCTGAAGTGTACAATTAGGGGCTGAAAACGCGTTTAAAGCAATAAAAAGTTCATTTTGGCTCTCACACCTTAACTAAATGTTGTAGACTCAAACTTTTTGCTGTCATTAGTATATTTTAGCAAAATGAAGATGATTCAAGCATTAATTTTATTGTGATTTTGCTCATTTTGAAGATTTTGACATTTTCACCTGAAGTGTACAATCGGGCTGAAAATGCATTTAAAGCCATAAAAAGTTCATTTTGGCTCTCACACCTTAACTAAATGTTGTAGACTCAAACTTTTTGCTGTCATTAGTGTATGTTAGCAAAATGAAGATGATTCAAGCATTAATTTCATTGTGCTTTTGCTCATTTTGAAGATTTTGACATTTTCACCTGAAGTGTACAATCAGGCTGAAAATGCATTTAAAGCCATAAAAAGTTCATTTTGGCTCTCACACCTTAACTAAATGTTGTAGACTCAAACTTTTTGCTGTCATTAGTGTATTTTAGCAAAATGAAGATGATTCAAGCATTAATTTCATTGTGCTTTTGCTCATTTTGAAGATTTTGACATTTTCACCTGAAGTGTACAATTAGGGGCTGAAAACGCGTTTAAAGCAATAAAAAGTTCATTTTGGCTCTCACACCTTAACTAAATGTTGTAGACTCAAACTTTTTGCTGTCATTAGTATATTTTAGCAAAATGAAGATGATTCAAGCATTAATTTTATTGTGCTTTTGCTCATTTTGAAGATTTTGACATTTTCACCTGAAGTGTACAATCGGGCTGAAAATGCATTTAAAGCCATAAAAAGTTCATTTTGGCTCTCACACCTTAACTAAATGTTGTAGACTCAAACTTTTTGCTGTCATTAGTGTATTTTAGCAAAATGAAGATGATTCAAGCATTAATTTCATTGTGCTTTTGCTCATTTTGAAGATTTTGACATTTTCACCTGAAGTGTACAATCAGGCTGAAAATGCATTTAAAGCCATAAAAAGTTCATTTTGGCTCTCACACCTTAACTAAATGTTGTAGACTCAAACTTTTTGCTGTCATTAGTGTATGTTAGCAAAATGAAGATGATTCAAGCATTAATTTTATGGTGCTTTTGCTCATTTTGAAGATTTTGACATTTTCACCTGAAGTGTACAATCGGGCTGAAAATGCATTTAAAGCCATAAAAAGTTCATTTTGGCTCTCACACCTTAACTAAATGTTGTAGACTCAAACTTTTTGCTGTCATTAGTGTATTTTAGCAAAATGAAGATGATTCAAGCATTAATTTCATTGTGCTTTTGCTCATTTTGAAGATTTTGACATTTTCACCTGAAGTGTACAATCAGGCTGAAAATGCATTTAAAGCCATAAAAAGTTCATTTTGGCTCTCACACCTTAACTAAATGTTGTAGACTCAAACTTTTTGCTGTCATTAGTGTATGTTAGCAAAATGAAGATGATTCAAGCATTAATTTCATTGTGCTTTTGCTCATTTTGAAGATTTTGACATTTTCACCTGAAGTGTACAATCAGGCTGAAAATGCATTTAAAGCAATAAAAAGTTCATTTTGGCTCTCACACCTTAACTAAATGTTGTAGACTCAAACTTTTTGCTGTCATTAGTGTATTTTAGCAAAATGAAGATGATTCAAGCATTAATTTCATTGTGCTTTTGCTCATTTTGAAGATTTTGACATTTTCACCTGAAGTGTACAATCAGGCTGAAAATGCATTTAAAGCCATAAAAAGTTCATTTTGGCTCTCACACCTTAACTAAATGTTGTAGACTCAAACTTTTTGCTGTCATTAGTGTATGTTAGCAAAATGAAGATGATTCAAGCATTAATTTCATTGTGCTTTTGCTCATTTTGAAGATTTTGACATTTTCACCTGAAGTGTACAATCAGGCTGAAAATGCATTTAAAGCCATAAAAAGTTCATTTTGGCTCTCACACCTTAACTAAATGTTGTAGACTCAAACTTTTTGTTGTCATTAGTGTATTTTAGCAAAATGAAGATGATTCAAGCATTAATTTCATTGTGCTTTTGCTCATTTTGAGGATTTTGACATTTTCACCTGAAGTGTACAATCAGGCTGAAAATGCATTTAAAGCCATAAAAAGTTCATTTTGGCTCTCACACCTTAACTAAATGTTGTAGACTCAAACTTTTTGCTGTCATTAGTGTATTTTAGCAAAATGAAGATGATTCAAGCATTAATTTCATTGTGCTTTTGCTCATTTTGAAGATTTTGACATTTTCACCTGAAGTGTACAATTAGGGGCTGAAAACGCGTTTAAAGCAATAAAAAGTTCATTTTGGCTCTCACACCTTAACTAAATGTTGTAGACTCAAACTTTTTGCTGTCATTAGTGTATTTTAGCAAAATGAAGACGATTCAAGCATTAATTTCATTGTGCTTTTGCTCATTTTGAAGATTTTGACATTTTCACCTGAAGTGTACAATCAGGCTGAAAATGCATTTAAAGCCATAAAAAGTTCATTTTGGCTCTCACACCTTAACTAAATGTTGTAGACTCAAACTTTTTGCTGTCATTAGTGTATTTTAGCAAAATGAAGATGATTCAAGCATTAATTTCATTGTGCTTTTGCTCATTTTGAAGATTTTGACATTTTCACCTGAAGTGTACAATTAGGGGCTGAAAACGCGTTTAAAGCAATAAAAAGTTCATTTTGGCTCTCACACCTTAACTAAATGTTGTAGACTCAAACTTTTTGCTGTCATTAGTATATTTTAGCAAAATGAAGATGATTCAAGCATTAATTTTATTGTGATTTTGCTCATTTTGAAGATTTTGACATTTTCACCTGAAGTGTACAATCGGGCTGAAAATGCATTTAAAGCCATAAAAAGTTCATTTTGGCTCTCACACCTTAACTAAATGTTGTAGACTCAAACTTTTTGCTGCCATTAGTGTATGTTAGCAAAATGAAGATGATTCAAGCATTAATTTCATTGTGCTTTTGCTCATTTTGAAGATTTTGACATTTTCACCTGAAGTGTACAATCAGGCTGAAAATGCATTTAAAGCCATAAAAAGTTCATTTTGGCTCTCACACCTTAACTAAATGTTGTAGACTCAAACTTTTTGCTGTCATTAGTGTATTTTAGCAAAATGAAGACGATTCAAGCATTAATTTCATTGTGCTTTTGCTCATTTTGAAGATTTTGACATTTTCACCTGAAGTGTACAATCAGGCTGAAAATGCATTTAAAGCCATAAAAAGTTCATTTTGGCTCTCACACCTTAACTAAATGTTGTAGACTCAAACTTTTTGCTGTCATTAGTGTATTTTAGCAAAATGAAGATGATTCAAGCATTAATTTCATTGTGCTTTTGCTCATTTTGAAGATTTTGACATTTTCACCTGAAGTGTACAATTAGGGGCTGAAAACGCGTTTAAAGCAATAAAAAGTTCATTTTGGCTCTCACACCTTAACTAAATGTTGTAGACTCAAACTTTTTGCTGTCATTAGTATATTTTAGCAAAATGAAGATGATTCAAGCATTAATTTTATTGTGCTTTTGCTCATTTTGAAGATTTTGACATTTTCACCTGAAGTGTACAATCGGGCTGAAAATGCATTTAAAGCCATAAAAAGTTAATTTTGGCTCTCACACCTTAACTAAATGTTGTAGACTCAAACTTTTTGCTGTCATTAGTGTATTTTAGCAAAATGAAGAGGATTCAAGCATTAATTTCATTGTGCTTTTGCTCATTTTGAAGATTTTGACATTTTCACCTGAAGTGTACAATCAGGCTGAAAATGCATTTAAAGCCATAAAAAGTTCATTTTGGCTCTCACACCTTAACTAAATGTTGTAGACTCAAACTTTTTGCTGTCATTAGTGTATGTTAGCAAAATGAAGATGATTCAAGCATTAATTTCATTGTGCTTTTGCTCATTTTGAAGATTTTGACATTTTCACCTGAAGTGTACAATCAGGCTGAAAATGCATTTAAAGCCATAAAAAGTTCATTTTGGCTCTCACACCTTAACTAAATGTTGTAGACTCAAACTTTTTGCTGTCATTAGTGTATTTTAGCAAAATGAAGATGATTCAAGCATTAATTTCATTGTGCTTTTGCTCATTTTGAAGATTTTGACATTTTCACCTGAAGTGTACAATCGGGCTGAAAATGCATTTAAAGCCATAAAAAGTTCATTTTGGCTCTCACACCTTAACTAAATGTTGTAGACTCAAACTTTTTGCTGTCATTAGTGTATTTTAGCAAAATGAAGATGATTCAAGCATTAATTTCATTGTGCTTTTGCTCATTTTGAAGATTTTGACATTTTCACCTGAAGTGTACAATCGGGCTGAAAATGCATTTAAAGCCATAAAAAGTTCATTTTGGCTCTCACACCTTAACTAAATGTTGTAGACTCAAACGTTTTGCTGTCATTAGTGTATGTTAGCAAAATGAAGATGATTCAAGCATTAATTTCATTGTGCTTTTGCTCATTTTGAAGATTTTGACATTTTCACCTGAAGTGTACAATCAGGCTGAAAATGCATTTAAAGCCATAAAAAGTTCATTTTGGCTCTCACACCTTAACTAAATGTTGTAGACTCAAACTTTTTGCTGTCATTAGTGTATTTTAGCAAAATGAAGATGATTCAAGCATTAATTTCATTGTGCTTTTGCTCATTTTGAAGATTTTGACATTTTCACCTGAAGTGTACAATCAGGCTGAAAATGCATTTAAAGCCATAAAAAGTTCATTTTGGCTCTCACACCTTAACTAAATGTTGTAGACTCAAACTTTTTGATGTCATTAGTGTATTTTAGCAAAATGAAGATGATTCAAGCATTAATTTCATTGTGCTTTTGCTCATTTTGAAGATTTTGACATTTTCACCTGAAGTGTACAATTAGGGGCTGAAAACGCGTTTAAAGCAATAAAAAGTTCATTTTGGCTCTCACACCTTAACTAAATGTTGTAGACTCAAAGTTTTTGCTGTCATTAGTGTATTTTAGCAAAATGAAGATGATTCAAGCATTAATTTCATTGTGCTTTTGCTCATTTTGAAGATTTTGACATTTTCACCTGAAGTGTACAATCGGGCTGAAAATGTTTTTAAAGCAATAAAAAGTTCATTTTGGCTCTCACACCTTAACTAAATGTTGTAGATTCAAACTTTTTGCTGTCATTAGTGTATTTTAGCAAAATGAAGATGATTGAAGTATTAATTTCATTGTGCTTTTGCTCATTTTGAAGATTTTGACATTTTCACCTGAAGTGTACAATTAGGGGCTGAAAACGCGTTTAAAGCAATAAAAAGTTCATTTTGGCTCTCACACCTTAACTAAATGTTGTAGACTCAAACTTTTTGCTGTCATTAGTATATTTTAGCAAAATGAAGATGATTCAAGCATTAATTTTATTGTGCTTTTGCTCATTTTGAAGATTTTGACATTTTCACCTGAAGTGTACAATCGGGCTGAAAATGCATTTAAAGCCATAAAAAGTTCATTTTGGCTCTCACACCTTAACTAAATGTTGTAGACTCAAACTTTTTGCTGTCATTAGTGTATGTTAGCAAAATGAAGATGATTCAAGCATTAATTTCATTGTGCTTTTGCTCATTTTGAAGATTTTGACATTTTCACCTGAAGTGTACAATTAGGGGCTGAAAACGCGTTTAAAGCAATAAAAAGTTCATTTTGGCTCTCACACCTTAACTAAATGTTGTAGACTCAAACTTTTTGCTGTCATTAGTATATTTTAGCAAAATGAAGATGATTCAAGCATTAATTTTATTGTGCTTTTGCTCATTTTGAAGATTTTGACATTTTCACCTGAAGTGTACAATCGGGCTGAAAATGCATTTAAAGCCATAAAAAGTTCATTTAGGCTCTCACACCTTAACTAAATGTTGTAGACTCAAACTTTTTGCTCTCATTAGTGTATTTTAGCAAAATGAAGATGATTCAAGCAATAATTTCATTGTGCTTTTGCTCATTTTGAAGATTTTGACATTTTCACCTGAAGTGTACAATCAGGCTGCAAATGCATTTAAAGCCATAAAAAGTTCATTTTGGCTCTCACACCTTAACTAAATGTTGTAGACTCAAACTTGTTGCTGTCATTAGTGTATTTTAGCAAAATGAAGATGATTCAAGCATTAATTTCATTGTGCTTTTGCTCATTTTGAAGATTTTGACATTTTCACCTGAAGTGTACAATAAGGCTGAAAATGCATTTAAAGCCATAAAAAGTTCATTTTGGCTCTCACACCTTAACTAAATGTTGTAGACTCAAACTTTTTGCTGTCATTAGTGTATGTTAGCAAAATGAAGATGATTCAAGCATTAATTTCATTGTGCTTTTGCTCATTTTGAAGATTTTGACATTTTCACCTGAAGTGTACAATCAGGCTGAAAATGCATTTAAAGCCATAAAAAGTTCATTTTGGCTCTCACACCTTAACTAAATGTTGTAGACTCAAACTTTTTGCTGTCATTAGTGTATTTTAGCAAAATGAAGATGATTCAAGCATTAATTTCATTGTGCTTTTGCTCATTTTGAAGATTTTGACATTTTCACCTGAAGTGTACAATCGGGCTGAAAATGCATTTAAAGCCATAAAAAGTTCATTTTGGCTCTCACACCTTAACTAAATGTTGTAGACTCAAACTTTTTGCTGTCATTAGTGTATGTTAGCAAAATGAAGATGATTCAAGCATTAATTTCATTGTGCTTTTGCTCATTTTGAAGATTTTGACATTTTCACCTGAAGTGTACAATTAGGGGCTGAAAACGCGTTTAAAGCAATAAAAAGTTCATTTTGGCTCTCACACCTTAACTAAATGTTGTAGACTCAAACTTGTTGCTGTCATTAGTGTATTTTAGCAAAATGAAGATGATTCAAGCATTAATTTCATTGTGCTTTTGCTCATTTTGAAGATTTTGACATTTTCACCTGAAGTGTACAATAAGGCTGAAAAATGCATTTAAAGCCATAAAAAGTTCATTTTGGCTCTCACACCTTAACTAAATGTTGTAGACTCAAACTTTTTGCTGTCATTAGTGTATGTTAGCAAAATGAAGATGATTCAAGCATTAATTTCATTGTGCTTTTGCTCATTTTGAAGATTTTGACATTTTCACCTGAAGTGTACAATCAGGCTGAAAATGCATTTAAAGCCATAAAAAGTTCATTTTGGCTCTCACACCTTAACTAAATGTTGTAGACTCAAACTTTTTGCTGTCATTAGTGTATGTTAGCAAAATGAAGATGATTCAAGCATTCATTTCATTGTGCTTTTGCTCATTTTGAAGATTTTGACATTTTCACCTGAAGTGTACAATCAGGCTGAAAATGCATTTAAAGCCATAAAAAGTTCATTTTGGCTCTCACACCTAAACTAAATGTTGCAGACTCAAACTTTTTGCTGTCATTAGTGTATTTTAGCAAAATGAAGGTGATTCAAGCATTAATTTCATTGTGCTTTTGCTCATTTTGAAGATTTTGACATTTTCACCTGAAGTGTACAATTAGGGGCTGAAAACGCGTTTAAAGCAATAAAAAGTTCATTTTGGCTCTCACACCTTAACTAAATGTTGTAGACTCAAACTTTTTGCTGTCATTAGTATATTTTAGCAAAATGAAGATGATTCAAGCATTAATTTTATTGTGCTTTTGCTCATTTTGAAGATTTTGACATTTTCACCTGAAGTGTACAATTAGGGGCTGAAAACGCGTTTAAAGCAATAAAAAGTTCATTTTGGCTCTCACACCTTAACTAAATGTTGTAGACTCAAACTTTTTGCTGTCATTAGTATATTTTAGCAAAATGAAGATGATTCAAGCATTAATTTTATTGTGCTTTTGCTCATTTTGAAGATTTTGACATTTTCACCTGAAGTGTACAATCGGGCTGAAAATGCATTTAAAGCCATAAAAAGTTCATTTTGGCACTCACACCTTAACTAAATGTTGTAGACTCAAACTTTTTGCTGTCATTAGTGTATGTTAGCAAAATGAAGATGATTCAAGCATTAATTTCATTGTGCTTTTGCTCATTTTGAAGATTTTGACATTTTCACCTGAAGTGTACAATCAGGCTGAAAATGCATTTAAAGCCATAAAAAGTTCATTTTGCCTCTCACACCTTAACTAAATGTTGTAGACTCAAACTTTTTGCTGTCATTAGTGTATGTTAGCAAAATGAAGATGATTCAAGCATTCATTTCATTGTGCTTTTGCTCATTTTGAAGATTTTGACATTTTCACCTGAAGTGTACAATCAGGCTGAAAATGCATTTAAAGCCATAAAAAGTTCATTTTGGCTCTCACACCTTAACTAAATGTTGTAGACTCAAACTTTTTGCTGTCATTAGTGTATTTTAGCAAAATGAAGATGATTCAAGCATTAATTTCATTGTGCTTTTGCTCATTTTGAAGATTTTGACATTTTCACCTGAAGTGTACAATCGGGCTGAAAATGCATTTAAAGCCATAAAAAGTTCATTTTGGCTCTCACACCTTAACTAAATGTTGTAGACTCAAACGTTTTGCTGTCATTAGTGTATTTTAGCAAAATGAAGATGATTCAAGCATTAATTTCATTGTGCTTTTGCTCATTTTGAAGATTTTGACATTTTCACCTGAAGTGTACAATCGGGCTGAAAATGTATTTAAAGCCATAAAAAGTTCATTTTGGCTCTCACACCTTAACTAAATGTTGTAGACTCAAACTTTTTGCTGTCATTAGTGTATTTTAGCAAAATGAAGATGATTCAAGCATTAATTTCATTGTGCTTTTGCTCATTTTGAAGATTTTGACATTTTCACCTGAAGTGTACAATCAGGCTGAAAATGCATTTAAAGCCATATAAAGTTCATTTTGGCTCTCACACCTTAACTAAATGTTGTAGACTCAAACTTTTTGCTGTCATTAGTGTATTTTAGCAAAATGAAGATGATTCAAGCATTAATTTCATTGTGCTTTTGCTCATTTTGAAGATTTTGACATTTTCACCTGAAGTGTACAATTAGGGGCTGAAAACGCGTTTAAAGCAATAAAAAGTTCATTTTGGCTCTCACACCTTAACTAAATGTTGTAGACTCAAACTTTTTGCTGTCATTAGTGTATGTTAGCAAAATGAAGATGATTCAAGCATTAATTTCATTGTGCTTTTGCTCATTTTGAAGATTTTGACATTTTCACCTGAAGTGTACAATCAGGCTGAAAATGCATTTAAAGCCATAAAAAGTTCATTTTGGCTCTCACACCTTAACTAAATGTTGTAGATTCAAACTTTTTGCTGTCATTAGTGTATTTTAGCAAAATGAAGATGATTCAAGCATTAATTTCATTGTGCTTTTGCTCATTTTGAAGATTTTGACATTTTCACCTGAAGTGTACAATCAGGCTGAAAATGCATTTAAAGCCATAAAAAGATCATTTTGGCTCTCACACCTTAACTAAATGTTGTAGACTCAAACTTTTTGCTGTCATTAGTGTATTTTAGCAAAATGAAGATGATTCAAGCATTAATTTCATTGTGCTTTTGCTCATTTTGAAGATTTTGACATTTTCACCTGAAGTGTACAATCGGGCTGAAAATGCATTTAAAGCCATAAAAAGTTCATTTTGGCTCTCACACCTTAACTAAATGTTGTAGACTCAAACTTTTTGCTCTCATTAGTGTATTTTAGCAAAATGAAGATGATTCAAGCATTAATTTTATTGTGCTTTTGCTCATTTTGAAGATTTTGACATTTTCACCTGAAGTGTACAATCGGGCTGAAAATGCATTTAAAGCCATAAAAAGTTCATTTAGTCTCTCACACCTTAACTAAATGTTGTAGACTCAAACTTTTTGCTCTCATTAGTGTATTTTAGCAAAATGAAGATGATTCAAGCAATAATTTCATTGTGCTTTTGCTCATTTTGAAGATTTTGACATTTTCACCTGAAGTGTACAATCAGGCTGCAAATGCATTTAAAGCCATAAAAAGTTCATTTTGGCTCTCACACCTTAACTAAATGTTGTAGACTCAAACTTGTTGCTGTCATTAGTGTATTTTAGCAAAATGAAGATGATTCAAGCATTAATTTCATTGTGCTTTTGCTCATTTTGAAGATTTTGACATTTTCACCTGAAGTGTACAATAAGGCTGAAAATGCATTTAAAGCCATAAAAAGTTCATTTTGGCTCTCACACCTTAACTAAATGTTGTAGACTCAAACTTTTTGCTGTCATTAGTGTATGTTAGCAAAATGAAGACGATTCAAGCATTAATTTCATTGTGCTTTTGCTCATTTTGAAGATTTTGACATTTTCACCTGAAGTGTACAATCAGGCTGAAAATGCATTTAAAGCCATAAAAAGTTCATTTTGGCTCTCACACCTTAACTAAATGTTGTAGACTCAAACTTTTTGCTGTCATTAGTGTATTTTAGCAAAATGAAGATGATTCAAGCATTAATTTCATTGTGCTTTTGCTCATTTTGAAGATTTTGACATTTTCACCTGAAGTGTACAATCGGGCTGAAAATGCATTTAAAGCCATAAAAAGTTCATTTTGGCTCTCACACCTTAACTAAATGTTGTAGACTCAAACTTTTTGCTGTCATTAGTGTATGTTAGCAAAATGAAGATGATTCAAGCATTAATTTCATTGTGCTTTTGCTCATTTTGAAGATTTTGACATTTTCACCTGAAGTGTACAATTAGGGGCTGAAAACGCGTTTAAAGCAATAAAAAGTTCATTTTGGCTCTCACACCTTAACTAAATGTTGTAGACTCAAACTTTTTGCTGTCATTAGTATATTTTAGCAAAATGAAGATGATTCAAGCATTAATTTTATTGTGCTTTTGCTCATTTTGAAGATTTTGACATTTTCACCTGAAGTGTACAATCGGGCTGAAAATGCATTTAAAGCCATAAAAAGTTCATTTTGGCTCTCACACCTTAACTAAATGTTGTAGACTCAAACTTTTTGCTGTCATTAGTGTATTTTAGCAAAATGAAGATGATTCAAGCATTAATTTTATTGTGCTTTTGCTCATTTTGAAGATTTTGACATTTTCACCTGAAGTGTACAATCAGGCTGAAAATGCATTTAAAGCCATAAAAAGTTCATTTTGGCTCTCACACCTTAACTAAATGTTGTAGACTCAAACTTTTTGCTGTCATTAGTGTATTTTAGCAAAATGAAGATGATTCAAGCATTAATTTCATTGTGCTTTTGCTCATTTTGAAGATTTTGACATTTTCACCTGAAGTGTACAATCAGGCTGAAAATGCATTTAAAGCCATAAAAAGTTCATTTTGGCTCTCACACCTTAACTAAATGTTGTAGACTCAAACTTTTTGCTGTCATTAGTGTATGTTAGCAAAATGAAGATGATTCAAGCATTAATTTTATTGTGCTTTTGCTCATTTTGAAGATTTTGACATTTTCACCTGAAGTGTACAATCGGGCTGAAAATGCATTTAAAGCCATAAAAAGTTCATTTTGGCTCTCACACCTTAACTAAATGTTGTAGACTCAAACTTTTTGCTGTCATTAGTGTATTTTAGCAAAATGAAGATGATTCAAGCATTAATTTCATTGTGCTTTTGCTCATTTTGAAGATTTTGACATTTTCACCTGAAGTGTACAATCGGGCTGAAAATGCATTTAAAGCAATAAAAAGTTCATTTTGGCTCTCACACCTTAACTAAATGTTGTAGATTCAAACTTTTTGCTGTCATTAGTGTATTTTAGCAAAATGAAGATGATTCAAGTATTAATTTCATTGTGCTTTTGCTCATTTTGAAGATTTTGACATTTTCACCTGAAGTGTACAATTAGGGGCTGAAAACGCGTTTAAAGCAATAAAAAGTTCATTTTGGCTCTCACACCTTAACTAAATGTTGTAGACTCAAACTTTTGCTGTCATTAGTATATTTTAGCAAATATGAAGATGATTCAAGCATTAATTTTATTGTGCTTTTGCTCATTTTGAAGATTTTGACATTTTCACCTGAAGTGTACAATCGGGCTGAAAATGCATTTAAAGCCATAAAAAGTTCATTTTGGCTCTCACACCTTAACTAAATGTTGTAGACTCAAACTTTTTGCTGTCATTAGTGTATGTTAGCAAAATGAAGATGATTCAAGCATTAATTTCATTGTGCTTTTGCTCATTTTGAAGATTTTGACATTTTCACCTGAAGTGTACAATCAGGCTGAAAATGCATTTAAAGCCATAAAAAGTTCATTTTGGCTCTCACACCTTAACTAAATGTTGTAGACTCAAACTTTTTGCTGTCATTAGTGTATTGTAGCAAAATGAAGATGATTCAAGCATTAATTTCATTGTTCTTTTTTTCTCATTTTGAAGATTTTGACATTTTCACCTGAAGTGTACAATCAGGCTGAAAATGCATTTAAAGCCATAAAAAGTTCATTTTGGCTCTCAAACCTTAACTAAATGTTGTAGACTCAAACTTTTTGCTGTCATTAGTGTATGTTAGCAAAATGAGATGATTCAAGCATTAATTTCATTGTGCTTTTGCTCATTTTGAAGATTTTGACATTTTCACCTGAAGTGTACAATCAGGCTGAAAATGCATTTAAAGCCATAAAAAGTTCATTTTGGCTCTCACACCTTAACTAAATGTTGTAGACTCAAACTTTTTGCTGTCATTAGTGTATTTTAGCAAAATGAAGATGATTCAAGCATTAATTTCATTGTGCTTTTGCTCATTTTGAAGATTTTGACATTTTCACCTGAAGTGTACAATTAGGGGCTGAAAACGCGTTTAAAGCAATAAAAAGTTCATTTTGGCTCTCACACCTTAACTAAATGTTGTAGACTCAAACTTTTTGCTGTCATTAGTATATTTTAGCAAAATGAAGATGATTCAAGCATTAATTTTATTGTGATTTTGCTCATTTTGAAGATTTTGACATTTTCACCTGAAGTGTACAATCGGGCTGAAAATGCATTTAAAGCCATAAAAAGTTCATTTTGGCTCTCACACCTTAACTAAATGTTGTAGACTCAAACTTTTTGCTGCCATTAGTGTATGTTAGCAAAATGAAGATGATTCAAGCATTAATTTCATTGTGCTTTTGCTCATTTTGAAGATTTTGACATTTTCACCTGAAGTGTACAATCAGGCTGAAAATGCATTTAAAGCCATAAAAAGTTCATTTTGGCTCTCACACCTTAACTAAATGTTGTAGACTCAAACTTTTTGCTGTCATTAGTGTATTTTAGCAAAATGAAGACGATTCAAGCATTAATTTCATTGTGCTTTTGCTCATTTTGAAGATTTTGACATTTTCACCTGAAGTGTACAATCAGGCTGAAAATGCATTTAAAGCCATAAAAAGTTCATTTTGGCTCTCACACCTTAACTAAATGTTGTAGACTCAAACTTTTTGCTGTCATTAGTGTATTTTAGCAAAATGAAGATGATTCAAGCATTAATTTCATTGTGCTTTTGCTCATTTTGAAGATTTTGACATTTTCACCTGAAGTGTACAATTAGGGGCTGAAAACGCGTTTAAAGCAATAAAAAGTTCATTTTGGCTCTCACACCTTAACTAAATGTTGTAGACTCAAACTTTTTGCTGTCATTAGTATATTTTAGCAAAATGAAGATGATTCAAGCATTAATTTTATTGTGCTTTTGCTCATTTTGAAGATTTTGACATTTTCACCTGAAGTGTACAATCGGGCTGAAAATGCATTTAAAGCCATAAAAAGTTAATTTTGGCTCTCACACCTTAACTAAATGTTGTAGACTCAAACTTTTTGCTGTCATTAGTGTATTTTAGCAAAATGAAGAGGATTCAAGCATTAATTTCATTGTGCTTTTGCTCATTTTGAAGATTTTGACATTTTCACCTGAAGTGTACAATCAGGCTGAAAATGCATTTAAAGCCATAAAAAGTTCATTTTGGCTCTCACACCTTAACTAAATGTTGTAGACTCAAACTTTTTGCTGTCATTAGTGTATGTTAGCAAAATGAAGATGATTCAAGCATTAATTTCATTGTGCTTTTGCTCATTTTGAAGATTTTGACATTTTCACCTGAAGTGTACAATCAGGCTGAAAATGCATTTAAAGCCATAAAAAGTTCATTTTGGCTCTCACACCTTAACTAAATGTTGTAGACTCAAACTTTTTGCTGTCATTAGTGTATTTTAGCAAAATGAAGATGATTCAAGCATTAATTTCATTGTGCTTTTGCTCATTTTGAAGATTTTGACATTTTCACCTGAAGTGTACAATCGGGCTGAAAATGCATTTAAAGCCATAAAAAGTTCATTTTGGCTCTCACACCTTAACTAAATGTTGTAGACTCAAACTTTTTGCTGTCATTAGTGTATTTTAGCAAAATGAAGATGATTCAAGCATTAATTTCATTGTGCTTTTGCTCATTTTGAAGATTTTGACATTTTCACCTGAAGTGTACAATCGGGCTGAAAATGCATTTAAAGCCATAAAAAGTTCATTTTGGCTCTCACACCTTAACTAAATGTTGTAGACTCAAACGTTTTGCTGTCATTAGTGTATGTTAGCAAAATGAAGATGATTCAAGCATTAATTTCATTGTGCTTTTGCTCATTTTGAAGATTTTGACATTTTCACCTGAAGTGTACAATCAGGCTGAAAATGCATTTAAAGCCATAAAAAGTTCATTTTGGCTCTCACACCTTAACTAAATGTTGTAGACTCAAACTTTTTGCTGTCATTAGTGTATTTTAGCAAAATGAAGATGATTCAAGCATTAATTTCATTGTGCTTTTGCTCATTTTGAAGATTTTGACATTTTCACCTGAAGTGTACAATCAGGCTGAAAATGCATTTAAAGCCATAAAAAGTTCATTTTGGCTCTCACACCTTAACTAAATGTTGTAGACTCAAACTTTTTGATGTCATTAGTGTATTTTAGCAAAATGAAGATGATTCAAGCATTAATTTCATTGTGCTTTTGCTCATTTTGAAGATTTTGACATTTTCACCTGAAGTGTACAATTAGGGGCTGAAAACGCGTTTAAAGCAATAAAAAGTTCATTTTGGCTCTCACACCTTAACTAAATGTTGTAGACTCAAAGTTTTTGCTGTCATTAGTGTATTTTAGCAAAATGAAGATGATTCAAGCATTAATTTCATTGTGCTTTTGCTCATTTTGAAGATTTTGACATTTTCACCTGAAGTGTACAATCGGGCTGAAAATGTTTTTAAAGCAATAAAAAGTTCATTTTGGCTCTCACACCTTAACTAAATGTTGTAGATTCAAACTTTTTGCTGTCATTAGTGTATTTTAGCAAAATGAAGATGATTGAAGTATTAATTTCATTGTGCTTTTGCTCATTTTGAAGATTTTGACATTTTCACCTGAAGTGTACAATTAGGGGCTGAAAACGCGTTTAAAGCAATAAAAAGTTCATTTTGGCTCTCACACCTTAACTAAATGTTGTAGACTCAAACTTTTTGCTGTCATTAGTATATTTTAGCAAAATGAAGATGATTCAAGCATTAATTTTATTGTGCTTTTGCTCATTTTGAAGATTTTGACATTTTCACCTGAAGTGTACAATCGGGCTGAAAATGCATTTAAAGCCATAAAAAGTTCATTTTGGCTCTCACACCTTAACTAAATGTTGTAGACTCAAACTTTTTGCTGTCATTAGTGTATGTTAGCAAAATGAAGATGATTCAAGCATTAATTTCATTGTGCTTTTGCTCATTTTGAAGATTTTGACATTTTCACCTGAAGTGTACAATTAGGGGCTGAAAACGCGTTTAAAGCAATAAAAAGTTCATTTTGGCTCTCACACCTTAACTAAATGTTGTAGACTCAAACTTTTTGCTGTCATTAGTATATTTTAGCAAAATGAAGATGATTCAAGCATTAATTTTATTGTGCTTTTGCTCATTTTGAAGATTTTGACATTTTCACCTGAAGTGTACAATCGGGCTGAAAATGCATTTAAAGCCATAAAAAGTTCATTTAGGCTCTCACACCTTAACTAAATGTTGTAGACTCAAACTTTTTGCTCTCATTAGTGTATTTTAGCAAAATGAAGATGATTCAAGCAATAATTTCATTGTGCTTTTGCTCATTTTGAAGATTTTGACATTTTCACCTGAAGTGTACAATCAGGCTGCAAATGCATTTAAAGCCATAAAAAGTTCATTTTGGCTCTCACACCTTAACTAAATGTTGTAGACTCAAACTTGTTGCTGTCATTAGTGTATTTTAGCAAAATGAAGATGATTCAAGCATTAATTTCATTGTGCTTTTGCTCATTTTGAAGATTTTGACATTTTCACCTGAAGTGTACAATAAGGCTGAAAATGCATTTAAAGCCATAAAAAGTTCATTTTGGCTCTCACACCTTAACTAAATGTTGTAGACTCAAACTTTTTGCTGTCATTAGTGTATGTTAGCAAAATGAAGATGATTCAAGCATTAATTTCATTGTGCTTTTGCTCATTTTGAAGATTTTGACATTTTCACCTGAAGTGTACAATCAGGCTGAAAATGCATTTAAAGCCATAAAAAGTTCATTTTGGCTCTCACACCTTAACTAAATGTTGTAGACTCAAACTTTTTGCTGTCATTAGTGTATTTTAGCAAAATGAAGATGATTCAAGCATTAATTTCATTGTGCTTTTGCTCATTTTGAAGATTTTGACATTTTCACCTGAAGTGTACAATCGGGCTGAAAATGCATTTAAAGCCATAAAAAGTTCATTTTGGCTCTCACACCTTAACTAAATGTTGTAGACTCAAACTTTTTGCTGTCATTAGTGTATGTTAGCAAAATGAAGATGATTCAAGCATTAATTTCATTGTGCTTTTGCTCATTTTGAAGATTTTGACATTTTCACCTGAAGTGTACAATTAGGGGCTGAAAACGCGTTTAAAGCAATAAAAAGTTCATTTTGGCTCTCACACCTTAACTAAATGTTGTAGACTCAAACTTGTTGCTGTCATTAGTGTATTTTAGCAAAATGAAGATGATTCAAGCATTAATTTCATTGTGCTTTTGCTCATTTTGAAGATTTTGACATTTTCACCTGAAGTGTACAATAAGGCTGAAAAATGCATTTAAAGCCATAAAAAGTTCATTTTGGCTCTCACACCTTAACTAAATGTTGTAGACTCAAACTTTTTGCTGTCATTAGTGTATGTTAGCAAAATGAAGATGATTCAAGCATTAATTTCATTGTGCTTTTGCTCATTTTGAAGATTTTGACATTTTCACCTGAAGTGTACAATCAGGCTGAAAATGCATTTAAAGCCATAAAAAGTTCATTTTGGCTCTCACACCTTAACTAAATGTTGTAGACTCAAACTTTTTGCTGTCATTAGTGTATGTTAGCAAAATGAAGATGATTCAAGCATTCATTTCATTGTGCTTTTGCTCATTTTGAAGATTTTGACATTTTCACCTGAAGTGTACAATCAGGCTGAAAATGCATTTAAAGCCATAAAAAGTTCATTTTGGCTCTCACACCTAAACTAAATGTTGCAGACTCAAACTTTTTGCTGTCATTAGTGTATTTTAGCAAAATGAAGGTGATTCAAGCATTAATTTCATTGTGCTTTTGCTCATTTTGAAGATTTTGACATTTTCACCTGAAGTGTACAATTAGGGGCTGAAAACGCGTTTAAAGCAATAAAAAGTTCATTTTGGCTCTCACACCTTAACTAAATGTTGTAGACTCAAACTTTTTGCTGTCATTAGTATATTTTAGCAAAATGAAGATGATTCAAGCATTAATTTTATTGTGCTTTTGCTCATTTTGAAGATTTTGACATTTTCACCTGAAGTGTACAATTAGGGGCTGAAAACGCGTTTAAAGCAATAAAAAGTTCATTTTGGCTCTCACACCTTAACTAAATGTTGTAGACTCAAACTTTTTGCTGTCATTAGTATATTTTAGCAAAATGAAGATGATTCAAGCATTAATTTTATTGTGCTTTTGCTCATTTTGAAGATTTTGACATTTTCACCTGAAGTGTACAATCGGGCTGAAAATGCATTTAAAGCCATAAAAAGTTCATTTTGGCACTCACACCTTAACTAAATGTTGTAGACTCAAACTTTTTGCTGTCATTAGTGTATGTTAGCAAAATGAAGATGATTCAAGCATTAATTTCATTGTGCTTTTGCTCATTTTGAAGATTTTGACATTTTCACCTGAAGTGTACAATCAGGCTGAAAATGCATTTAAAGCCATAAAAAGTTCATTTTGCCTCTCACACCTTAACTAAATGTTGTAGACTCAAACTTTTTGCTGTCATTAGTGTATGTTAGCAAAATGAAGATGATTCAAGCATTCATTTCATTGTGCTTTTGCTCATTTTGAAGATTTTGACATTTTCACCTGAAGTGTACAATCAGGCTGAAAATGCATTTAAAGCCATAAAAAGTTCATTTTGGCTCTCACACCTTAACTAAATGTTGTAGACTCAAACTTTTTGCTGTCATTAGTGTATTTTAGCAAAATGAAGATGATTCAAGCATTAATTTCATTGTGCTTTTGCTCATTTTGAAGATTTTGACATTTTCACCTGAAGTGTACAATCGGGCTGAAAATGCATTTAAAGCCATAAAAAGTTCATTTTGGCTCTCACACCTTAACTAAATGTTGTAGACTCAAACGTTTTGCTGTCATTAGTGTATTTTAGCAAAATGAAGATGATTCAAGCATTAATTTCATTGTGCTTTTGCTCATTTTGAAGATTTTGACATTTTCACCTGAAGTGTACAATCGGGCTGAAAATGTATTTAAAGCCATAAAAAGTTCATTTTGGCTCTCACACCTTAACTAAATGTTGTAGACTCAAACTTTTTGCTGTCATTAGTGTATTTTAGCAAAATGAAGATGATTCAAGCATTAATTTCATTGTGCTTTTGCTCATTTTGAAGATTTTGACATTTTCACCTGAAGTGTACAATCAGGCTGAAAATGCATTTAAAGCCATATAAAGTTCATTTTGGCTCTCACACCTTAACTAAATGTTGTAGACTCAAACTTTTTGCTGTCATTAGTGTATTTTAGCAAAATGAAGATGATTCAAGCATTAATTTCATTGTGCTTTTGCTCATTTTGAAGATTTTGACATTTTCACCTGAAGTGTACAATTAGGGGCTGAAAACGCGTTTAAAGCAATAAAAAGTTCATTTTGGCTCTCACACCTTAACTAAATGTTGTAGACTCAAACTTTTTGCTGTCATTAGTGTATGTTAGCAAAATGAAGATGATTCAAGCATTAATTTCATTGTGCTTTTGCTCATTTTGAAGATTTTGACATTTTCACCTGAAGTGTACAATCAGGCTGAAAATGCATTTAAAGCCATAAAAAGTTCATTTTGGCTCTCACACCTTAACTAAATGTTGTAGATTCAAACTTTTTGCTGTCATTAGTGTATTTTAGCAAAATGAAGATGATTCAAGCATTAATTTCATTGTGCTTTTGCTCATTTTGAAGATTTTGACATTTTCACCTGAAGTGTACAATCAGGCTGAAAATGCATTTAAAGCCATAAAAAGATCATTTTGGCTCTCACACCTTAACTAAATGTTGTAGACTCAAACTTTTTGCTGTCATTAGTGTATTTTAGCAAAATGAAGATGATTCAAGCATTAATTTCATTGTGCTTTTGCTCATTTTGAAGATTTTGACATTTTCACCTGAAGTGTACAATCGGGCTGAAAATGCATTTAAAGCCATAAAAAGTTCATTTTGGCTCTCACACCTTAACTAAATGTTGTAGACTCAAACTTTTTGCTCTCATTAGTGTATTTTAGCAAAATGAAGATGATTCAAGCATTAATTTTATTGTGCTTTTGCTCATTTTGAAGATTTTGACATTTTCACCTGAAGTGTACAATCGGGCTGAAAATGCATTTAAAGCCATAAAAAGTTCATTTAGTCTCTCACACCTTAACTAAATGTTGTAGACTCAAACTTTTTGCTCTCATTAGTGTATTTTAGCAAAATGAAGATGATTCAAGCAATAATTTCATTGTGCTTTTGCTCATTTTGAAGATTTTGACATTTTCACCTGAAGTGTACAATCAGGCTGCAAATGCATTTAAAGCCATAAAAAGTTCATTTTGGCTCTCACACCTTAACTAAATGTTGTAGACTCAAACTTGTTGCTGTCATTAGTGTATTTTAGCAAAATGAAGATGATTCAAGCATTAATTTCATTGTGCTTTTGCTCATTTTGAAGATTTTGACATTTTCACCTGAAGTGTACAATAAGGCTGAAAATGCATTTAAAGCCATAAAAAGTTCATTTTGGCTCTCACACCTTAACTAAATGTTGTAGACTCAAACTTTTTGCTGTCATTAGTGTATGTTAGCAAAATGAAGACGATTCAAGCATTAATTTCATTGTGCTTTTGCTCATTTTGAAGATTTTGACATTTTCACCTGAAGTGTACAATCAGGCTGAAAATGCATTTAAAGCCATAAAAAGTTCATTTTGGCTCTCACACCTTAACTAAATGTTGTAGACTCAAACTTTTTGCTGTCATTAGTGTATTTTAGCAAAATGAAGATGATTCAAGCATTAATTTCATTGTGCTTTTGCTCATTTTGAAGATTTTGACATTTTCACCTGAAGTGTACAATCGGGCTGAAAATGCATTTAAAGCCATAAAAAGTTCATTTTGGCTCTCACACCTTAACTAAATGTTGTAGACTCAAACTTTTTGCTGTCATTAGTGTATGTTAGCAAAATGAAGATGATTCAAGCATTAATTTCATTGTGCTTTTGCTCATTTTGAAGATTTTGACATTTTCACCTGAAGTGTACAATTAGGGGCTGAAAACGCGTTTAAAGCAATAAAAAGTTCATTTTGGCTCTCACACCTTAACTAAATGTTGTAGACTCAAACTTTTTGCTGTCATTAGTATATTTTAGCAAAATGAAGATGATTCAAGCATTAATTTTATTGTGCTTTTGCTCATTTTGAAGATTTTGACATTTTCACCTGAAGTGTACAATCGGGCTGAAAATGCATTTAAAGCCATAAAAAGTTCATTTTGGCTCTCACACCTTAACTAAATGTTGTAGACTCAAACTTTTTGCTGTCATTAGTGTATTTTAGCAAAATGAAGATGATTCAAGCATTAATTTTATTGTGCTTTTGCTCATTTTGAAGATTTTGACATTTTCACCTGAAGTGTACAATCAGGCTGAAAATGCATTTAAAGCCATAAAAAGTTCATTTTGGCTCTCACACCTTAACTAAATGTTGTAGACTCAAACTTTTTGCTGTCATTAGTGTATTTTAGCAAAATGAAGATGATTCAAGCATTAATTTCATTGTGCTTTTGCTCATTTTGAAGATTTTGACATTTTCACCTGAAGTGTACAATCAGGCTGAAAATGCATTTAAAGCCATAAAAAGTTCATTTTGGCTCTCACACCTTAACTAAATGTTGTAGACTCAAACTTTTTGCTGTCATTAGTGTATGTTAGCAAAATGAAGATGATTCAAGCATTAATTTTATTGTGCTTTTGCTCATTTTGAAGATTTTGACATTTTCACCTGAAGTGTACAATCGGGCTGAAAATGCATTTAAAGCCATAAAAAGTTCATTTTGGCTCTCACACCTTAACTAAATGTTGTAGACTCAAACTTTTTGCTGTCATTAGTGTATTTTAGCAAAATGAAGATGATTCAAGCATTAATTTCATTGTGCTTTTGCTCATTTTGAAGATTTTGACATTTTCACCTGAAGTGTACAATCGGGCTGAAAATGCATTTAAAGCAATAAAAAGTTCATTTTGGCTCTCACACCTTAACTAAATGTTGTAGATTCAAACTTTTTGCTGTCATTAGTGTATTTTAGCAAAATGAAGATGATTCAAGTATTAATTTCATTGTGCTTTTGCTCATTTTGAAGATTTTGACATTTTCACCTGAAGTGTACAATTAGGGGCTGAAAACGCGTTTAAAGCAATAAAAAGTTCATTTTGGCTCTCACACCTTAACTAAATGTTGTAGACTCAAACTTTTTGCTGTCATTAGTATATTTTAGCAAAATGAAGATGATTCAAGCATTAATTTTATTGTGCTTTTGCTCATTTTGAAGATTTTGACATTTTCACCTGAAGTGTACAATCGGGCTGAAAATGCATTTAAAGCCATAAAAAGTTCATTTTGGCTCTCACACCTTAACTAAATGTTGTAGACTCAAACTTTTTGCTGTCATTAGTGTATGTTAGCAAAATGAAGATGATTCAAGCATTAATTTCATTGTGCTTTTGCTCATTTTGAAGATTTTGACATTTTCACCTGAAGTGTACAATCAGGCTGAAAATGCATTTAAAGCCATAAAAAGTTCATTTTGGCTCTCACACCTTAACTAAATGTTGTAGACTCAAACTTTTTGCTGTCATTAGTGTATTGTAGCAAAATGAAGATGATTCAAGCATTAATTTCATTGTTCTTTTTTTCTCATTTTGAAGATTTTGACATTTTCACCTGAAGTGTACAATCAGGCTGAAAATGCATTTAAAGCCATAAAAAGTTCATTTTGGCTCTCAAACCTTAACTAAATGTTGTAGACTCAAACTTTTTGCTGTCATTAGTGTATGTTAGCAAAATGAAGATGATTCAAGCATTAATTTCATTGTGCTTTTGCTCATTTTGAAGATTTTGACATTTTCACCTGAAGTGTACAATCAGGCTGAAAATGCATTTAAAGCCATAAAAAGTTCATTTTGGCTCTCACACCTTAACTAAATGTTGTAGACTCAAACTTTTTGCTGTCATTAGTGTATTTTAGCAAAATGAAGATGATTCAAGCATTAATTTCATTGTGCTTTTGCTCATTTTGAAGATTTTGACATTTTCACCTGAAGTGTACAATCAGGCTGAAAATGCATTTAAAGCCATAAAAAGTTCATTTTGGCTCTCACACCTTAACTAAATGTTGTAGACTCAAACTTTTTGCTGTCATTAGTGTATTTTAGCAAAATGAAGATGATTCAAGCATTAATTTCATTGTGCTTTTGCTCATTTTGAAGATTTTGACATTTTCACCTGAAGTGTACAATTAGGGGCTGAAAACGCGTTTAAAGCAATAAAAAGTTCATTTTTGCTCTCACACCTTAACTAAATGTTGTAGACTCAAACTTTTTGCTGTCATTAGTGTATGTTAGCAAAATGAAGATGATTCAAGCATTAATTTCATTGTGCTTTTGCTCATTTTGAAGATTTTGACATTTTCACCTGAAGTGTACAATCAGGCTGAAAATGCATTTAAAGCCATAAAAAGTTCATTTTGGGTCTCACACCTTAACTAAATGTTGTAGACTCAAACTTTTTGCTGTCATTAGTGTATGTTAGCAAAATGAAGATGATTCAAGCATTAATTTTATTGTGCTTTTGCTCATTTTGAAGATTTTGACATTTTCACCTGAAGTGTACAATCGGGCTGAAAATGCATTTAAAGCCATAAAAAGTTCATTTTGGCTCTCACACCTTAACTAAATGTTGTAGACTCAAACTTTTTGCTGTCATTAGTGTATTTTAGCAAAATGAAGATGATTCAAGTATTAATTTCATTGTGCTTTTGCTCATTTTGAAGATTTTGACATTTTCACCTGAAGTGTACAATTAGGGGCTGAAAACGCGTTTAAAGCAATAAAAAGTTCATTTTGGCTCTCACACCTTAACTAAATGTTGTAGACTCAAACTTTTTGCTGTCATTAGTATATTTTAGCAAAATGAAGATGATTCAAGCATTAATTTTATTGTGCTTTTGCTCATTTTGAAGATTTTGACATTTTCACCTGAAGTGTACAATCGGGCTGAAAATGCATTTAAAGCCATAAAAAGTTCATTTTGGCTCTCACACCTTAACTAAATGTTGTAGACTCAAACTTTTTGCTGTCATTAGTGTATTTTAGCAAAATGAAGATGATTCAAGCATTAATTTTATTGTGCTTTTGCTCATTTTGAAGATTTTGACATTTTCACCTGAAGTGTACAATCAGGCTGAAAATGCATTTAAAGCCATAAAAAGTTCATTTTGGCTCTCACACCTTAACTAAATGTTGTAGACTCAAACTTTTTGCTGTCATTAGTGTATTTTAGCAAAATGAAGATGATTCAAGCATTAATTTCATTGTGCTTTTGCTCATTTTGAAGATTTTGACATTTTCACCTGAAGTGTACAATCAGGCTGAAAATGCATTTAAAGCCATAAAAAGTTCATTTTGGCTCTCACACCTTAACTAAATGTTGTAGACTCAAACTTTTTGCTGTCATTAGTGTATGTTAGCAAAATGAAGATGATTCAAGCATTAATTTTATTGTGCTTTTGCTCATTTTGAAGATTTTGACATTTTCACCTGAAGTGTACAATCGGGCTGAAAATGCATTTAAAGCCATAAAAAGTTCATTTTGGCTCTCACACCTTAACTAAATGTTGTAGACTCAAACTTTTTGCTGTCATTAGTGTATTTTAGCAAAATGAAGATGATTCAAGCATTAATTTCATTGTGCTTTTGCTCATTTTGAAGATTTTGACATTTTCACCTGAAGTGTACAATCGGGCTGAAAATGCATTTAAAGCAATAAAAAGTTCATTTTGGCTCTCACACCTTAACTAAATGTTGTAGATTCAAACTTTTTGCTGTCATTAGTGTATTTTAGCAAAATGAAGATGATTCAAGTATTAATTTCATTGTGCTTTTGCTCATTTTGAAGATTTTGACATTTTCACCTGAAGTGTACAATTAGGGGCTGAAAACGCGTTTAAAGCAATAAAAAGTTCATTTTGGCTCTCACACCTTAACTAAATGTTGTAGACTCAAACTTTTTGCTGTCATTAGTATATTTTAGCAAAATGAAGATGATTCAAGCATTAATTTTATTGTGCTTTTGCTCATTTTGAAGATTTTGACATTTTCACCTGAAGTGTACAATCGGGCTGAAAATGCATTTAAAGCCATAAAAAGTTCATTTTGGCTCTCACACCTTAACTAAATGTTGTAGACTCAAACTTTTTGCTGTCATTAGTGTATGTTAGCAAAATGAAGATGATTCAAGCATTAATTTCATTGTGCTTTTGCTCATTTTGAAGATTTTGACATTTTCACCTGAAGTGTACAATCAGGCTGAAAATGCATTTAAAGCCATAAAAAGTTCATTTTGGCTCTCACACCTTAACTAAATGTTGTAGACTCAAACTTTTTGCTGTCATTAGTGTATTTTAGCAAAATGAAGATGATTCAAGCATTAATTTCATTGTTCTTTTTTTCTCATTTTGAAGATTTTGACATTTTCACCTGAAGTGTACAATCAGGCTGAAAATGCATTTAAAGCCATAAAAAGTTCATTTTGGCTCTCACACCTTAACTAAATGTTGTAGACTCAAACTTTTTGCTGTCATTAGTGTATGTTAGCAAAATGAAGATGATTCAAGCATTAATTTCATTGTGCTTTTGCTCATTTTGAAGATTTTGACATTTTCACCTGAAGTGTACAATCAGGCTGAAAATGCATTTAAAGCCATAAAAAGTTCATTTTGGCTCTCACACCTTAACTAAATGTTGTAGACTCAAACTTTTTGCTGTCATTAGTGTATTTTAGCAAAATGAAGATGATTCAAGCATTAATTTCATTGTGCTTTTGCTCATTTTGAAGATTTTGACATTTTCACCTGAAGTGTACAATCAGGCTGAAAATGCATTTAAAGCCATAAAAAGTTCATTTTGGCTCTCACACCTTAACTAAATGTTGTAGACTCAAACTTTTTGCTGTCATTAGTGTATTTTAGCAAAATGAAGATGATTCAAGCATTAATTTCATTGTGCTTTTGCTCATTTTGAAGATTTTGACATTTTCACCTGAAGTGTACAATTAGGGGCTGAAAACGCGTTTAAAGCAATAAAAAGTTCATTTTTGCTCTCACACCTTAACTAAATGTTGTAGACTCAAACTTTTTGCTGTCATTAGTGTATGTTAGCAAAATGAAGATGATTCAAGCATTAATTTCATTGTGCTTTTGCTCATTTTGAAGATTTTGACATTTTCACCTGAAGTGTACAATCAGGCTGAAAATGCATTTAAAGCCATAAAAAGTTCATTTTGGCTCTCACACCTTAACTAAATGTTGTAGACTCAAACTTTTTGCTGTCATTAGTGTATTTTAGCAAAATGAAGATGATTCAAGCATTAATTTCATTGTGCTTTTGCTCATTTTGAAGATTTTGACATTTTCACCTGAAGTGTACAATCGGGCTGAAAATGCATTTAAAGCCATAAAAAGTTCATTTTGGGTCTCACACCTTAACTAAATGTTGTAGACTCAAACTTTTTGCTGTCATTAGTGTATGTTAGCAAAATGAAGATGATTCAAGCATTAATTTTATTGTGCTTTTGCTCATTTTGAAGATTTTGACATTTTCACCTGAAGTGTACAATCGGGCTGAAAATGCATTTAAAGCCATAAAAAGTTCATTTTGGCTCTCACACCTTAACTAAATGTTGTAGACTCAAACTTTTTGCTGTCATTAGTGTATTTTAGCAAAATGAAGATGATTCAAGTATTAATTTCATTGTGCTTTTGCTCATTTTGAAGATTTTGACATTTTCACCTGAAGTGTACAATTAGGGGCTGAAAACGCGTTTAAAGCAATAAAAAGTTCATTTTGGCTCTCACACCTTAACTAAATGTTGTAGACTCAAACTTTTTGCTGTCATTAGTATATTTTAGCAAAATGAAGATGATTCAAGCATTAATTTTATTGTGCTTTTGCTCATTTTGAAGATTTTGACATTTTCACCTGAAGTGTACAATCAGGCTGAAAATGCATTTAAAGCCATAAAAAGTTCATTTTGGCTCTCACACCTTAACTAAATGTTGTAGACTCAAACTTTTTGCTGTCATTAGTGTATTTTAGCAAAATGAAGATGATTCAAGCATTAATTTCATTGTGCTTTTGCTCATTTTGAAGATTTTGACATTTTCACCTGAAGTGTACAATCGGGCTGAAAATGCATTTAAAGCCATAAAAAGTTCATTTTGGGTCTCACACCTTAACTAAATGTTGTAGACTCAAACTTTTTGCTGTCATTAGTGTATGTTAGCAAAATGAAGATGATTCAAGCATTAATTTTATTGTGCTTTTGCTCATTTTGAAGATTTTGACATTTTCACCTGAAGTGTACAATCGGGCTGAAAATGCATTTAAAGCCATAAAAAGTTCATTTTGGCTCTCACACCTTAACTAAATGTTGTAGACTCAAACTTTTTGCTGTCATTAGTGTATTTTAGCAAAATGAAGATGATTCAAGTATTAATTTCATTGTGCTTTTGCTCATTTTGAAGATTTTGACATTTTCACCTGAAGTGTACAATTAGGGGCTGAAAACGCGTTTAAAGCAATAAAAAGTTCATTTTGGCTCTCACACCTTAACTAAATGTTGTAGACTCAAACTTTTTGCTGTCATTAGTATATTTTAGCAAAATGAAGATGATTCAAGCATTAATTTTATTGTGCTTTTGCTCATTTTGAAGATTTTGACATTTTCACCTGAAGTGTACAATCGGGCTGAAAATGCATTTAAAGCCATAAAAAGTTCATTTTGGCTCTCACACCTTAACTAAATGTTGTAGACTCAAACTTTTTGCTGTCATTAGCGTATTTTAGCAAAATGAAGATGATTCAAGCATTAATTTCATTGTGCTTTTGCTCATTTTGAAGATTTTGACATTTTCACCTGAAGTGTACAATCGGGCTGAAAATGCATTTAAAGCAATAAAAAGTTCATTTTGGCTCTCACACCTTAACTAAATGTTGTAGATTCAAACTTTTTGCTGTCATTAGTGTATTTTAGCAAAATGAAGATGATTCAAGTATTAATTTCATTGTGCTTTTGCTCATTTTGAAGATTTTGACATTTTCACCTGAAGTGTACAATTAGGGGCTGAAAACGCGTTTAAAGCAATAAAAAATTCATTTTGGCTCTCACACCTTAACTAAATGTTGTAGACTCAAACTTTTTGCTGTCATTAGTATATTTTAGCAAAATGAAGATGATTCAAGCATTAATTTTATTGTGCTTTTGCTCATTTTGAAGATTTTGACATTTTCACCTGAAGTGTACAATCGGGCTGAAAATGCATTTAAAGCCATAAAAAGTTCATTTTGGCTCTCACACCTTAACTAAATGTTGTAGACTCAAACTTTTTGCTGTCATTAGTGTATGTTAGCAAAATGAAGATGATTCAAGCATTAATTTCATTGTGCTTTTGCTCATTTTGAAGATTTTGACATTTTCACCTGAAGTGTACAATCAGGCTGAAAATGCATTTAAAGCCATAAAAAGTTCATTTTGGCTCTCACACCTTAACTAAATGTTGTAGACTCAAACTTTTTGCTGTCATTAGTGTATTTTAGCAAAATGAAGATGATTCAAGCATTAATTTCATTGTTCTTTTTTTCTCATTTTGAAGATTTTGACATTTTCACCTGAAGTGTACAATCAGGCTGAAAATGCATTTAAAGCCATAAAAAGTTCATTTTGGCTCTCACACCTTAACTAAATGTTGTAGACTCAAACTTTTTGCTGTCATTAGTGTATGTTAGCAAAATGAAGATGATTCAAGCATTAATTTCATTGTGCTTTTGCTCATTTTGAAGATTTTGACATTTTCACCTGAAGTGTACAATCAGGCTGAAAATGCATTTAAAGCCATAAAAAGTTCATTTTGGCTCTCACACCTTAACTAAATGTTGTAGACTCAAACTTTTTGCTGTCATTAGTGTATTTTAGCAAAATGAAGATGATTCAAGCATTAATTTCATTGTGCTTTTGCTCATTTTGAAGATTTTGACATTTTCACCTGAAGTGTACAATTAGGGGCTGAAAACGCGTTTAAAGCAATAAAAAGTTCATTTTTGCTCTCACACCTTAACTAAATGTTGTAGACTCAAACTTTTTGCTGTCATTAGTGTATGTTAGCAAAATGAAGATGATTCAAGCATTAATTTCATTGTGCTTTTGCTCATTTTGAAGATTTTGACATTTTCACCTGAAGTGTACAATCAGGCTGAAAATGCATTTAAAGCCATAAAAAGTTCATTTTGGCTCTCACACCTTAACTAAATGTTGTAGACTCAAACTTTTTGCTGTCATTAGTGTATTTTAGCAAAATGAAGATGATTCAAGCATTAATTTCATTGTGCTTTTGCTCATTTTGAAGATTTTGACATTTTCACCTGAAGTGTACAATCGGGCTGAAAATGCATTTAAAGCCATAAAAAGTTCATTTTGGGTCTCACACCTTAACTAAATGTTGTAGACTCAAACTTTTTGCTGTCATTAGTGTATGTTAGCAAAATGAAGATGATTCAAGCATTAATTTTATTGTGCTTTTGCTCATTTTGAAGATTTTGACATTTTCACCTGAAGTGTACAATCGGGCTGAAAATGCATTTAAAGCCATAAAAAGTTCATTTTGGCTCTCACACCTTAACTAAATGTTGTAGACTCAAACTTTTTGCTGTCATTAGTGTATTTTAGCAAAATGAAGATGATTCAAGTATTAATTTCATTGTGCTTTTGCTCATTTTGAAGATTTTGACATTTTCACCTGAAGTGTACAATTAGGGGCTGAAAACGCGTTTAAAGCAATAAAAAGTTCATTTTGGCTCTCACACCTTAACTAAATGTTGTAGACTCAAACTTTTTGCTGTCATTAGTATATTTTAGCAAAATGAAGATGATTCAAGCATTCATTTCATTGTGCTTTTGCTCATTTTGAAGATTTTGACATTTTCACCTGAAGTGTACAATCAGGCTGAAAATGCATTTAAAGCCATAAAAAGTTCATTTTGGCTCTCACACCTAAACTAAATGTTGCAGACTCAAACTTTTTGCTGTCATTAGTGTATTTTAGCAAAATGAAGGTGATTCAAGCATTAATTTCATTGTGCTTTTGCTCATTTTGAAGATTTTGACATTTTCACCTGAAGTGTACAATTAGGGGCTGAAAACGCGTTTAAAGCAATAAAAAGTTCATTTTGGCTCTCACACCTTAACTAAATGTTGTAGACTCAAACTTTTTGCTGTCATTAGTATATTTTAGCAAAATGAAGATGATTCAAGCATTAATTTTATTGTGCTTTTGCTCATTTTGAAGATTTTGACATTTTCACCTGAAGTGTACAATTAGGGGCTGAAAACGCGTTTAAAGCAATAAAAAGTTCATTTTGGCTCTCACACCTTAACTAAATGTTGTAGACTCAAACTTTTTGCTGTCATTAGTATATTTTAGCAAAATGAAGATGATTCAAGCATTAATTTTATTGTGCTTTTGCTCATTTTGAAGATTTTGACATTTTCACCTGAAGTGTACAATCGGGCTGAAAATGCATTTAAAGCCATAAAAAGTTCATTTTGGCACTCACACCTTAACTAAATGTTGTAGACTCAAACTTTTTGCTGTCATTAGTGTATGTTAGCAAAATGAAGATGATTCAAGCATTAATTTCATTGTGCTTTTGCTCATTTTGAAGATTTTGACATTTTCACCTGAAGTGTACAATCGGGCTGAAAATGCATTTAAAGCCATAAAAAGTTCATTTTGCCTCTCACACCTTAACTAAATGTTGTAGACTCAAACTTTTTGCTGTCATTAGTGTATGTTAGCAAAATGAAGATGATTCAAGCATTCATTTCATTGTGCTTTTGCTCATTTTGAAGATTTTGACATTTTCACCTGAAGTGTACAATCAGGCTGAAAATGCATTTAAAGCCATAAAAAGTTCATTTTGGCTCTCACACCTTAACTAAATGTTGTAGACTCAAACTTTTTGCTGTCATTAGTGTATTTTAGCAAAATGAAGATGATTCAAGCATTAATTTCATTGTGCTTTTGCTCATTTTGAAGATTTTGACATTTTCACCTGAAGTGTACAATCGGGCTGAAAATGCATTTAAAGCCATAAAAAGTTCATTTTGGCTCTCACACCTTAACTAAATGTTGTAGACTCAAACGTTTTGCTGTCATTAGTGTATTTTAGCAAAATGAAGATGATTCAAGCATTAATTTCATTGTGCTTTTGCTCATTTTGAAGATTTTGACATTTTCACCTGAAGTGTACAATCGGGCTGAAAATGTATTTAAAGCCATAAAAAGTTCATTTTGGCTCTCACACCTTAACTAAATGTTGTAGACTCAAACTTTTTGCTGTCATTAGTGTATTTTAGCAAAATGAAGATGATTCAAGCATTAATTTCATTGTGCTTTTGCTCATTTTGAAGATTTTGACATTTTCACCTGAAGTGTACAATCAGGCTGAAAATGCATTTAAAGCCATATAAAGTTCATTTTGGCTCTCACACCTTAACTAAATGTTGTAGACTCAAACTTTTTGCTGTCATTAGTGTATTTTAGCAAAATGAAGATGATTCAAGCATTAATTTCATTGTGCTTTTGCTCATTTTGAAGATTTTGACATTTTCACCTGAAGTGTACAATTAGGGGCTGAAAACGCGTTTAAAGCAATAAAAAGTTCATTTTGGCTCTCACACCTTAACTAAATGTTGTAGACTCAAACTTTTTGCTGTCATTAGTGTATGTTAGCAAAATGAAGATGATTCAAGCATTAATTTCATTGTGCTTTTGCTCATTTTGAAGATTTTGACATTTTCACCTGAAGTGTACAATCAGGCTGAAAATGCATTTAAAGCCATAAAAAGTTCATTTTGGCTCTCACACCTTAACTAAATGTTGTAGATTCAAACTTTTTGCTGTCATTAGTGTATTTTAGCAAAATGAAGATGATTCAAGCATTAATTTCATTGTGCTTTTGCTCATTTTGAAGATTTTGACATTTTCACCTGAAGTGTACAATCAGGCTGAAAATGCATTTAAAGCCATAAAAAGATCATTTTGGCTCTCACACCTTAACTAAATGTTGTAGACTCAAACTTTTTGCTGTCATTAGTGTATTTTAGCAAAATGAAGATGATTCAAGCATTAATTTCATTGTGCTTTTGCTCATTTTGAAGATTTTGACATTTTCACCTGAAGTGTACAATCGGGCTGAAAATGCATTTAAAGCCATAAAAAGTTCATTTTGGCTCTCACACCTTAACTAAATGTTGTAGACTCAAACTTTTTGCTCTCATTAGTGTATTTTAGCAAAATGAAGATGATTCAAGCATTAATTTTATTGTGCTTTTGCTCATTTTGAAGATTTTGACATTTTCACCTGAAGTGTACAATCGGGCTGAAAATGCATTTAAAGCCATAAAAAGTTCATTTAGGCTCTCACACCTTAACTAAATGTTGTAGACTCAAACTTTTTGCTCTCATTAGTGTATTTTAGCAAAATGAAGATGATTCAAGCAATAATTTCATTGTGCTTTTGCTCATTTTGAAGATTTTGACATTTTCACCTGAAGTGTACAATCAGGCTGCAAATGCATTTAAAGCCATAAAAAGTTCATTTTGGCTCTCACACCTTAACTAAATGTTGTAGACTCAAACTTGTTGCTGTCATTAGTGTATTTTAGCAAAATGAAGATGATTCAAGCATTAATTTCATTGTGCTTTTGCTCATTTTGAAGATTTTGACATTTTCACCTGAAGTGTACAATAAGGCTGAAAATGCATTTAAAGCCATAAAAAGTTCATTTTGGCTCTCACACCTTAACTAAATGTTGTAGACTCAAACTTTTTGCTGTCATTAGTGTATGTTAGCAAAATGAAGATGATTCAAGCATTAATTTCATTGTGCTTTTGCTCATTTTGAAGATTTTGACATTTTCACCTGAAGTGTACAATCAGGCTGAAAATGCATTTAAAGCCATAAAAAGTTCATTTTGGCTCTCACACCTTAACTAAATGTTGTAGACTCAAACTTTTTGCTGTCATTAGTGTATTTTAGCAAAATGAAGATGATTCAAGCATTAATTTCATTGTGCTTTTGCTCATTTTGAAGATTTTGACATTTTCACCTGAAGTGTACAATCGGGCTGAAAATGCATTTAAAGCCATAAAAAGTTCATTTTGGCTCTCACACCTTAACTAAATGTTGTAGACTCAAACTTTTTGCTGTCATTAGTGTATGTTAGCAAAATGAAGATGATTCAAGCATTAATTTCATTGTGCTTTTGCTCATTTTGAAGATTTTGACATTTTCACCTGAAGTGTACAATTAGGGGCTGAAAACGCGTTTAAAGCAATAAAAAGTTCATTTTGGCTCTCACACCTTAACTAAATGTTGTAGACTCAAACTTTTTGCTGTCATTAGTATATTTTAGCAAAATGAAGATGATTCAAGCATTAATTTTATTGTGCTTTTGCTCATTTTGAAGATTTTGACATTTTCACCTGAAGTGTACAATCGGGCTGAAAATGCATTTAAAGCCATAAAAAGTTCATTTTGGCTCTCACACCTTAACTAAATGTTGTAGACTCAAACTTTTTGCTGTCATTAGTGTATTTTAGCAAAATGAAGATGATTCAAGCATTAATTTTATTGTGCTTTTGCTCATTTTGAAGATTTTGACATTTTCACCTGAAGTGTACAATCAGGCTGAAAATGCATTTAAAGCCATAAAAAGTTCATTTTGGCTCTCACACCTTAACTAAATGTTGTAGACTCAAACTTTTTGCTGTCATTAGTGTATTTTAGCAAAATGAAGATGATTCAAGCATTAATTTCATTGTGCTTTTGCTCATTTTGAAGATTTTGACATTTTCACCTGAAGTGTACAATCAGGCTGAAAATGCATTTAAAGCCATAAAAAGTTCATTTTGGCTCTCACACCTTAACTAAATGTTGTAGACTCAAACTTTTTGCTGTCATTAGTGTATGTTAGCAAAATGAAGATGATTCAAGCATTAATTTTATTGTGCTTTTGCTCATTTTGAAGATTTTGACATTTTCACCTGAAGTGTACAATCGGGCTGAAAATGCATTTAAAGCCATAAAAAGTTCATTTTGGCTCTCACACCTTAACTAAATGTTGTAGACTCAAACTTTTTGCTGTCATTACTGTATTTTAGCAAAATGAAGATGATTCAAGCATTAATTTCATTGTGCTTTTGCTCATTTTGAAGATTTTGACATTTTCACCTGAAGTGTACAATCGGGCTGAAAATGCATTTAAAGCAATAAAAAGTTCATTTTGGCTCTCACACCTTAACTAAATGTTGTAGATTCAAACTTTTTGCTGTCATTAGTGTATTTTAGCAAAATGAAGATGATTCAAGTATTAATTTCATTGTGCTTTTGCTCATTTTGAAGATTTTGACATTTTCACCTGAAGTGTACAATTAGGGGCTGAAAACGCGTTTAAAGCAATAAAAAGTTCATTTTGGCTCTCACACCTTAACTAAATGTTGTAGACTCAAACTTTTTGCTGTCATTAGTGTATTTTAGCAAAATGAAGATGATTCAAGCATTAATTTCATTGTGCTTTTGCTCATTTTGAAGATTTTGACATTTTCACCTGAAGTGTACAATCAGGCTGAAAATGCATTTAAAGCCATAAAAAGTTCATTTTGGCTCTCACACCTTAACTAAATGTTGTAGACTCAAACTTTTTGCTGTCATTAGTGTATGTTAGCAAAATGAAGATGATTCAAGCATTAATTTTATTGTGCTTTTGCTCATTTTGAAGATTTTGACATTTTCACCTGAAGTGTACAATCGGGCTGAAAATGCATTTAAAGCCATAAAAAGTTCATTTTGGCTCTCACACCTTAACTAAATGTTGTAGACTCAAACTTTTTGCTGTCATTAGTGTATTTTAGCAAAATGAAGATGATTCAAGCATTAATTTCATTGTGCTTTTGCTCATTTTGAAGATTTTGACATTTTCACCTGAAGTGTACAATCGGGCTGAAAATGCATTTAAAGCAATAAAAAGTTCATTTTGGCTCTCACACCTTAACTAAATGTTGTAGATTCAAACTTTTTGCTGTCATTAGTGTATTTTAGCAAAATGAAGATGATTCAAGTATTAATTTCATTGTGCTTTTGCTCATTTTGAAGATTTTGACATTTTCACCTGAAGTGTACAATTAGGGGCTGAAAACGCGTTTAAAGCAATAAAAAGTTCATTTTGGCTCTCACACCTTAACTAAATGTTGTAGACTCAAACTTTTTGCTGTCATTAGTATATTTTAGCAAAATGAAGATGATTCAAGCATTAATTTTATTGTGCTTTTGCTCATTTTGAAGATTTTGACATTTTCACCTGAAGTGTACAATCGGGCTGAAAATGCATTTAAAGCCATAAAAAGTTCATTTTGGCTCTCACACCTTAACTAAATGTTGTAGACTCAAACTTTTTGCTGTCATTAGTGTATGTTAGCAAAATGAAGATGATTCAAGCATTAATTTCATTGTGCTTTTGCTCATTTTGAAGATTTTGACATTTTCACCTGAAGTGTACAATCAGGCTGAAAATGCATTTAAAGCCATAAAAAGTTCATTTTGGCTCTCACACCTTAACTAAATGTTGTAGACTCAAACTTTTTGCTGTCATTAGTGTATTTTAGCAAAATGAAGATGATTCAAGCATTAATTTCATTGTTCTTTTTTTCTCATTTTGAAGATTTTGACATTTTCACCTGAAGTGTACAATCAGGCTGAAAATGCATTTAAAGCCATAAAAAGTTCATTTTGGCTCTCACACCTTAACTAAATGTTGTAGACTCAAACTTTTTGCTGTCATTAGTGTATGTTAGCAAAATGAAGATGATTCAAGCATTAATTTCATTGTGCTTTTGCTCATTTTGAAGATTTTGACATTTTCACCTGAAGTGTACAATCAGGCTGAAAATGCATTTAAAGCCATAAAAAGTTCATTTTGGCTCTCACACCTTAACTAAATGTTGTAGACTCAAACTTTTTGCTGTCATTAGTGTATTTTAGCAAAATGAAGATGATTCAAGCATTAATTTCATTGTGCTTTTGCTCATTTTGAAGATTTTGACATTTTCACCTGAAGTGTACAATCAGGCTGAAAATGCATTTAAAGCCATAAAAAGTTCATTTTGGCTCTCACACCTTAACTAAATGTTGTAGACTCAAACTTTTTGCTGTCATTAGTGTATTTTAGCAAAATGAAGATGATTCAAGCATTAATTTCATTGTGCTTTTGCTCATTTTGAAGATTTTGACATTTTCACCTGAAGTGTACAATTAGGGGCTGAAAACGCGTTTAAAGCAATAAAAAGTTCATTTTTGCTCTCACACCTTAACTAAATGTTGTAGACTCAAACTTTTTGCTGTCATTAGTGTATGTTAGCAAAATGAAGATGATTCAAGCATTAATTTCATTGTGCTTTTGCTCATTTTGAAGATTTTGACATTTTCACCTGAAGTGTACAATCAGGCTGAAAATGCATTTAAAGCCATAAAAAGTTCATTTTGGCTCTCACACCTTAACTAAATGTTGTAGACTCAAACTTTTTGCTGTCATTAGTGTATTTTAGCAAAATGAAGATGATTCAAGCATTAATTTCATTGTGCTTTTGCTCATTTTGAAGATTTTGACATTTTCACCTGAAGTGTACAATCGGGCTGAAAATGCATTTAAAGCCATAAAAAGTTCATTTTGGGTCTCACACCTTAACTAAATGTTGTAGACTCAAACTTTTTGCTGTCATTAGTGTATGTTAGCAAAATGAAGATGATTCAAGCATTAATTTTATTGTGCTTTTGCTCATTTTGAAGATTTTGACATTTTCACCTGAAGTGTACAATCGGGCTGAAAATGCATTTAAAGCCATAAAAAGTTCATTTTGGCTCTCACACCTTAACTAAATGTTGTAGACTCAAACTTTTTGCTGTCATTAGTGTATTTTAGCAAAATGAAGATGATTCAAGTATTAATTTCATTGTGCTTTTGCTCATTTTGAAGATTTTGACATTTTCACCTGAAGTGTACAATTAGGGGCTGAAAACGCGTTTAAAGCAATAAAAAGTTCATTTTGGCTCTCACACCTTAACTAAATGTTGTAGACTCAAACGTTTTGCTGTCATTAGTATATTTTAGCAAAATGAAGATGATTCAAGCATTAATTTTATTGTGCTTTTGCTCATTTTGAAGATTTTGACATTTTCACCTGAAGTGTACAATCAGGCTGAAAATGCATTTAAAGCCATAAAAAGTTCATTTTGGCTCTCACACCTTAACTAAATGTTGTAGACTCAAACTTTTTGCTGTCATTAGTGTATTTTAGCAAAATGAAGATGATTCAAGCATTAATTTCATTGTGCTTTTGCTCATTTTGAAGATTTTGACATTTTCACCTGAAGTGTACAATCGGGCTGAAAATGCATTTAAAGCCATAAAAAGTTCATTTTGGGTCTCACACCTTAACTAAATGTTGTAGACTCAAACTTTTTGCTGTCATTAGTGTATGTTAGCAAAATGAAGATGATTCAAGCATTAATTTTATTGTGCTTTTGCTCATTTTGAAGATTTTGACATTTTCACCTGAAGTTGAAGTGTACAATCGGGCTGAAAATGCATTTAAAGCCATAAAAAGTTCATTTCGGCTCTCACACCTTAACTAAATGTTGTAGACTCAAACTTTTTGCTGTCATTAGTGTATTTTAGCAAAATGAAGATGATTCAAGTATTAATTTCATTGTGCTTTTGCTCATTTTGAAGATTTTGACATTTTCACCTGAAGTGTACAATTAGGGGCTGAAAACGCGTTTAAAGCAATAAAAAGTTCATTTTGGCTCTCACACCTTAACTAAATGTTGTAGACTCAAACTTTTTGCTGTCATTAGTATATTTTAGCAAAATGAAGATGATTCAAGCATTAATTTTATTGTGCTTTTGCTCATTTTGAAGATTTTGACATTTTCACCTGAAGTGTACAATCGGGCTGAAAATGCATTTAAAGCCATAAAAAGTTCATTTTGGCTCTCACACCTTAACTAAATGTTGTAGACTCAAACTTTTTGCTGTCATTAGCGTATTTTAGCAAAATGAAGATGATTCAAGCATTAATTTCATTGTGCTTTTGCTCATTTTGAAGATTTTGACATTTTCACCTGAAGTGTACAATCGGGCTGAAAATGCATTTAAAGCAATAAAAAGTTCATTTGGCTCTCACACCTTAACTAAATGTTGTAGATTCAAACTTTTTGCTGTCATTAGGTATTTTAGCAAAATGAAGATGATTCAAGTATTAATTTCATTGTGCTTTTGCTCATTTTGAAGATTTTGACATTTTCACCTGAAGTGTACAATTAGGGCTGAAAACGCGTTTAAAGCAATAAAAAAATTCATTTTGGCTCTCCACACCTTAACTAAATGTTGTAGACTCAAACTTTTTGCTGTCATTAGTATATTTTAGCAAAATGAAGATGATTCAAGCATTAATTTTATTGTGCTTTTGCTCATTTTGAAGATTTTGACATTTTCACCTGAAGTGTACAATCGGGCTGAAAATGCATTTAAAGCCATAAAAAGTTCATTTTGGCTCTCACACCTTAACTAAATGTTGTAGACTCAAACTTTTTGCTGTCATTAGTGTATGTTAGCAAAATGAAGATGATTCAAGCATTAATTTCATTGTGCTTTTGCTCATTTTGAAGATTTTGACATTTTCACCTGAAGTGTACAATCAGGCTGAAAATGCATTTAAAGCCATAAAAAGTTCATTTTGGCTCTCACACCTTAACTAAATGTTGTAGACTCAAACTTTTTGCTGTCATTAGTGTATTTTAGCAAAATGAAGATGATTCAAGCATTAATTTCATTGTTCTTTTTTTCTCATTTTGAAGATTTTGACATTTTCACCTGAAGTGTACAATCAGGCTGAAAATGCATTTAAAGCCATAAAAAGTTCATTTTGGCTCTCACACCTTAACTAAATGTTGTAGACTCAAACTTTTTGCTGTCATTAGTGTATGTTAGCAAAATGAAGATGATTCAAGCATTAATTTCATTGTCGCTTTTGCTCATTTTGAAGATTTTGACATTTTCACCTGAAGTGTACAATCAGGCTGAAAATGCATTAAAGCCATAAAAAGTTCATTTTGGCTCTCACACCTTAACTAAATGTTGTAGACTCAAACTTTTTGCTGTCATTAGTGTATTTTAGCAAATTGAAGATGATTCAAGCATTAATTTCATTGTGCTTTTGCTCATTTTGAAGATTTTGACATTTTCACCTGAAGTGTACAATTAGGGGCTGAAACGCGTTTAAAGCAATAAAAAGTTCATTTTGGGCTCTCACACCTTAACTAAATGTTGTAGACTCAAACTTTTTGCTGTCATTAGTGTATTTTAGCAAAATGAAGATGATTCAAGCATTAATTTCATTGTGCTTTTGCTCATTTTGAAGATTTTGACATTTTCACCTGAAGTGTACAATTAGGGGCTGAAAACGCGTTTAAAGCAATAAAAAGTTCATTTTGCTCTCACATACCTTAACTAAATGTTGTAGACTCAAACTTTTTGCTGTCATTAGTGTATTTTAGCAAAATGAAGATGATTCAAGCATTAATTTCATTGTGCTTTTGCTCATTTTGAAGATTTTGACATTTTCACCTGAAGTGTACAATCGGGCTGAAAATGCATTTAAAGCCATAAAAAGTTCATTTTGGTCTCACACCTTAACTAAATGTTGTAGACTCAAACTTTTGCTGTCATTAGTGTATGTTAGCAAAATGAAGATGATTCAAGCATTAATTTTATTGTGCTTTTGCTCATTTTGAAGATTTTGACATTTTCACCTGAAGTGTACAATCGGGCTGAAAATGCATTTAAAGCCATAAAAAGTTCATTTTGGCTCTCACACCTTAACTAAATGTTGTAGACTCAAACTTTTTGCTGTCATTAGTGTATTTTAGCAAAATGAAGATGATTCAAGTATTAATTTCATTGTGCTTTTGCTCATTTTGAAGATTTTGACATTTCACCTGAAGTGTACAATTAGGGGCTGAAAACGCGTTTAAAGCAATAAAAAGTTCATTTTGGCTCTCACACCTTAACTAAATGTTGTAGACTCAAACTTTTTGCTGTCATTAGTATATTTTAGCAAAATGAAGATGATTCAAGCATTAATTTTATTGTGCTTTTGCTCATTTTGAAGATTTTGACATTTTCACCTGAAGTGTACAATCGGGCTGAAAATGCATTTAAAGCCATAAAAAGTTCATTTTGGCTCTCACACCTTAACTAAATGTTGTAGACTCAAACTTTTTGCTGTCATTAGCGTATTTTAGCAAAATGAAGATGATTCAAGCATTAATTTCATTGTGCTTTTGCTCATTTTGAAGATTTTGACATTTTCACCTGAAGTGTACAATCGGGCTGAAAATGCATTTAAAGCAATAAAAAGTTCATTTTGGCTCTCACACCTTAACTAAATGTTGTAGATTCAAACTTTTTGCTGTCATTAGTGTATTTTAGCAAAATGAAGATGATTCAAGTATTAATTTCATTGTGCTTTTGCTCATTTGAAGATTTTGACATTTCACCTGAAGTGTACAATTAGGGGCTGAAAACGCGTTTAAAGCAATAAAAAATTCATTTTGGCTCTCACACCTTAACTAAATGTTGTAGACTCAACTTTTTGCTGTCATTAGTATATTTTAGCAAAATGAAGATGATTCAAGCATTAATTTTATTGTGCTTTTGCTCATTTTGAAGATTTTGACATTTTCACCTGAAGTGTACAATCGGGCTGAAAATGCATTTAAAGCCATAAAAAGTTCATTTTGGCTCTCACACCTTAACTAAATGTTGTAGACTCAAACTTTTTGCTGTCATTAGTGTATGTTAGCAAAATGAAGATGATTCAAGCATTAATTTCATTGTGCTTTTGCTCATTTTGAAGATTTTGACATTTTCACCTGAAGTGTACAATCAGGCTGAAAATGCATTTAAAGCCATAAAAAGTTCATTTTGGCTCTCACACCTTAACTAAATGTTGTAGACTCAAACTTTTTGCTGTCATTAGTGTATTTTAGCAAAATGAAGATGATTCAAGCATTAATTTCATTGTTCTTTTTTTCTCATTTTGAAGATTTTGACATTTTCACCTGAAGTGTACAATCAGGCTGAAAATGCATTTAAAGCCATAAAAAGTTCATTTTGGCTCTCACACCTTAACTAAATGTTGTAGACTCAAACTTTTTGCTGTCATTAGTGTATGTTAGCAAAATGAAGATGATTCAAGCATTAATTTCATTGTGCTTTTGCTCATTTTGAAGATTTTGACATTTTCACCTGAAGTGTACAATCAGGCTGAAAATGCATTTAAAGCCATAAAAAGTTCATTTTGGCTCTCACACCTTAACTAAATGTTGTAGACTCAAACTTTTTGCTGTCATTAGTGTATTTTAGCAAATTGAAGATGATTCAAGCATTAATTTCATTGTGCTTTTGCTCATTTTGAAGATTTTGACATTTTCACCTGAAGTGTACAATTAGGGGCTGAAAACGCGTTTAAAGCAATAAAAAGTTCATTTTGGCTCTCACACCTTAACTAAATGTTGTAGACTCAAACTTTTTGCTGTCATTAGTGTATTTTAGCAAAATGAAGATGATTCAAGCATTAATTTCATTGTGCTTTTGCTCATTTTGAAGATTTTGACATTTTCACCTGAAGTGTACAATTAGGGGCTGAAAACGCGTTTAAAGCAATAAAAAGTTCATTTTTGCTCTCACACCTTAACTAAATGTTGTAGACTCAAACTTTTTGCTGTCATTAGTGTATGTTAGCAAAATGAAGATGATTCAAGCATTAATTTCATTGTGCTTTTGCTCATTTTGAAGATTTTGACATTTTCACCTGAAGTGTACAATCAGGCTGAAAATGCATTTAAAGCCATAAAAAGTTCATTTTGGCTCTCACACCTTAACTAAATGTTGTAGACTCAAACTTTTTGCTGTCATTAGTGTATTTTAGCAAAATGAAGATGATTCAAGCATTAATTTCATTGTGCTTTTGCTCATTTTGAAGATTTTGACATTTTCACCTGAAGTGTACAATCGGGCTGAAAATGCATTTAAAGCCATAAAAAGTTCATTTTGGGTCTCACACCTTAACTAAATGTTGTAGACTCAAACTTTTTGCTGTCATTAGTGTATGTTAGCAAAATGAAGATGATTCAAGCATTAATTTTATTGTGCTTTTGCTCATTTTGAAGATTTTGACATTTTCACCTGAAGTGTACAATCGGGCTGAAAATGCATTTAAAGCCATAAAAAGTTCATTTTGGCTCTCACACCTTAACTAAATGTTGTAGACTCAAACTTTTTGCTGTCATTAGTGTATTTTAGCAAAATGAAGATGATTCAAGTATTAATTTCATTGTGCTTTTGCTCATTTTGAAGATTTTGACATTTTCACCTGAAGTGTACAATTAGGGGCTGAAAACGCGTTTAAAGCAATAAAAAGTTCATTTTGGCTCTCACACCTTAACTAAATGTTGTAGACTCAAACTTTTTGCTGTCATTAGTATATTTTAGCAAAATGAAGATGATTCAAGCATTAATTTCATTGTGCTTTTGCTCATTTTGAAGATTTTGACATTTTCACCTGAAGTGTACAATCAGGCTGAAAATGCATTTAAAGCCATAAAAAGTTCATTTTGGCTCTCACACCTTAACTAAATGTTGTAGACTCAAACTTTTTGCTGTCATTAGTGTATGTTAGCAAAATGAAGATGATTCAAGCATTAATTTCATTGTGCTTTTGCTCATTTTGAAGATTTTGACATTTTCACCTGAAGTGTACAATTAGGGGCTGAAAACGCGTTTAAAGCAATAAAAAGTTCATTTTGGCTCTCACACCTTAACTAAATGTTGTAGACTCAAACTTTTTGCTGTCATTAGTATATTTTAGCAAAATGAAGATGATTCAAGCATTAATTTTATTGTGCTTTTGCTCATTTTGAAGATTTTGACATTTTCACCTGAAGTGTACAATCGGGCTGAAAATGCATTTAAAACCATAAAAAGTTCATTTTGGCTCTCACACCTTAACTAAATGTTGTAGACTCAAACTTTTTGGTGTCATTAGTGTATTTTAGCAAAATGAAGATGATTCAAGCATTAATTTCATTGTGCTTTTGCTCATTTTGAAGATTTTGACATTTTCACCTGAAGTGTACAATTAGGGGCTGAAAACGCGTTTAAAGCAATAAAAAGTTCATTTTGGCTCTCACACCTTAACTAAATGTTGTAGACTCAAACTTTTTGCTGTCATTAGTATATTTTAGCAAAATGAAGATGATTCAAGCATTAATTTTATTGTGCTTTTGCTCATTTTGAAGATTTTGACATTTTCACCTGAAGTGTACAATCGGGCTGAAAATGCATTTAAAGCCATAAAAAGTTCATTTAGGCTCTCACACCTTAACTAAATGTTGTAGACTCAAACTTTTTGCTCTCATTAGTGTATTTTAGCAAAATGAAGATGATTCAAGCAATAATTTCATTGTGCTTTTGCTCATTTTGAAGATTTTGACATTTTCACCTGAAGTGTACAATCAGGCTGCAAATGCATTTAAAGCCATAAAAAGTTCATTTTGGCTCTCACACCTTAACTAAATGTTGTAGACTCAAACTTTTTGCTGTCATTAGTGTATGTTAGCAAAATGAAGATGATTCAAGCATTAATTTCATTGTGCTTTTGCTCATTTTGAAGATTTTGACATTTTCACCTGAAGTGTACAATAAGGCTGAAAATGCATTTAAAGCCATAAAAAGTTCATTTTGGCTCTCACACCTAAACTAAATGTTGCAGACTCAAACTTTTTGCTGTCATTAGTGTATTTTAGCAAAATGAAGGTGATTCAAGCATTAATTTCATTGTGCTTTTGCTCATTTTTGAAGATTTTGACATTTTCACCTGAAGTGTACAATTAGGGCTGAAAACGCGTTTAAAGCAATAAAAAGTTCATTTTGGCTCTCACACCTTAACTAAATGTTGTAGACTCAAACTTTTTGCTGTCATTAGTATATTTTAGCAAAATGAAGATGATTCAAGCATTAATTTTATTGTGCTTTTGCTCATTTTGAAGATTTTGACATTTTCACCTGAAGTGTACAATCGGGCTGAAAATGCATTTAAAGCCATAAAAAGTTCATTTTGGCTCTCACACCTTAACTAAATGTTGTAGACTCAAACTTTTTGCTCTCATTAGTGTATTTTAGCAAAATGAAGATGATTCAAGCATTAATTTTATTGTGCTTTTGCTCATTTTGAAGATTTTGACATTTTCACCTGAAGTGTACAATCGGGCTGAAAATGCATTTAAAGCCATAAAAAGTTCATTTAGGCTCTCACACCTTAACTAAATGTTGTAGACTCAAACTTTTTGCTCTCATTAGTGTATTTTAGCAAAATGAAGATGATTCAAGCAATAATTTCATTGTGCTTTTGCTCATTTTGAAGATTTTGACATTTTCACCTGAAGTGTACAATCAGGCTGCAAATGCATTTAAAGCCATAAAAAGTTCATTTTGGCTCTCACACCTTAACTAAATGTTGTAGACTCAAACTTGTTGCTGTCATTAGTGTATTTTAGCAAAATGAAGATGATTCAAGCATTAATTTCATTGTGCTTTTGCTCATTTTGAAGATTTTGACATTTTCACCTGAAGTGTACAATAAGGCTGAAAATGCATTTAAAGCCATAAAAAGTTCATTTTGGCTCTCACACCTTAACTAAATGTTGTAGACTCAAACTTTTTGCTGTCATTAGTGTATGTTAGCAAAATGAAGATGATTCAAGCATTAATTTCATTGTGCTTTTGCTCATTTTGAAGATTTTGACATTTTCACCTGAAGTGTACAATCAGGCTGAAAATGCATTTAAAGCCATAAAAAGTTCATTTTGGCTCTCACACCTTAACTAAATGTTGTAGACTCAAACTTTTTGCTGTCATTAGTGTATTTTAGCAAAATGAAGATGATTCAAGCATTAATTTCATTGTGCTTTTGCTCATTTTGAAGATTTTGACATTTTCACCTGAAGTGTACAATCGGGCTGAAAATGCATTTAAAGCCATAAAAAGTTCATTTTGGCTCTCACACCTTAACTAAATGTTGTAGACTCAAACTTTTTGCTGTCATTAGTGTATGTTAGCAAAATGAAGATGATTCAAGCATTAATTTCATTGTGCTTTTGCTCATTTTGAAGATTTTGACATTTTCACCTGAAGTGTACAATTAGGGGCTGAAAACGCGTTTAAAGCAATAAAAAGTTCATTTTGGCTCTCACACCTTAACTAAATGTTGTAGACTCAAACTTTTTGCTGTCATTAGTATATTTTAGCAAAATGAAGATGATTCAAGCATTAATTTTATTGTGCTTTTGCTCATTTTGAAGATTTTGACATTTTCACCTGAAGTGTACAATCGGGCTGAAAATGCATTTAAAGCCATAAAAAGTTCATTTTGGCTCTCACACCTTAACTAAATGTTGTAGACTCAAACTTTTTGCTGTCATTAGTGTATTTTAGCAAAATGAAGATGATTCAAGCATTAATTTTATTGTGCTTTTGCTCATTTTGAAGATTTTGACATTTTCACCTGAAGTGTACAATCAGGCTGAAAATGCATTTAAAGCCATAAAAGTTCATTTTGGCTCTCACACCTTAACTAAATGTTGTAGACTCAAACTTTTTGCTGTCATTAGTGTATTTTAGCAAAATGAAGATGATTCAAGCATTAATTTCATTGTGCTTTTGCTCATTTTGAAGATTTTGACATTTTCACCTGAAGTGTACAATCAGGCTGAAAATGCATTTAAAGCCATAAAAAGTTCATTTTGGCTCTCACACCTTAACTAAATGTTGTAGACTCAAACTTTTTGCTGTCATTAGTGTATGTTAGCAAAATGAAGATGATTCAAGCATTAATTTTATTGTGCTTTTGCTCATTTTGAAGATTTTGACATTTTCACCTGAAGTGTACAATCGGGCTGAAAATGCATTTAAAGCCATAAAAAGTTCATTTTGGCTCTCACACCTTAACTAAATGTTGTAGACTCAAACTTTTTGCTGTCATTACTGTATTTTAGCAAAATGAAGATGATTCAAGCATTAATTTCATTGTGCTTTTGCTCATTTTGAAGATTTTGACATTTTCACCTGAAGTGTACAATCGGGCTGAAAATGCATTTAAAGCAATAAAAAGTTCATTTTGGCTCTCACACCTTAACTAAATGTTGTAGATTCAAACTTTTTGCTGTCATTAGTGTATTTTAGCAAAATGAAGATGATTCAAGTATTAATTTCATTGTGCTTTTGCTCATTTTGAAGATTTTGACATTTTCACCTGAAGTGTACAATTAGGGGCTGAAAACGCGTTTAAAGCAATAAAAAGTTCATTTTGGCTCTCACACCTTAACTAAATGTTGTAGACTCAAACTTTTTGCTGTCATTAGTGTATTTTAGCAAAATGAAGATGATTCAAGCATTAATTTCATTGTGCTTTTGCTCATTTTGAAGATTTTGACATTTTCACCTGAAGTGTACAATCAGGCTGAAAATGCATTTAAAGCCATAAAAAGTTCATTTTGGCTCTCACACCTTAACTAAATGTTGTAGACTCAAACTTTTTGCTGTCATTAGTGTATGTTAGCAAAATGAAGATGATTCAAGCATTAATTTTATTGTGCTTTTGCTCATTTTGAAGATTTTGACATTTTCACCTGAAGTGTACAATCGGGCTGAAAATGCATTTAAAGCCATAAAAAGTTCATTTTGGCTCTCACACCTTAACTAAATGTTGTAGACTCAAACTTTTTGCTGTCATTAGTGTATTTTAGCAAAATGAAGATGATTCAAGCATTAATTTCATTGTGCTTTTGCTCATTTTGAAGATTTTGACATTTTCACCTGAAGTGTACAATCGGGCTGAAAATGCATTTAAAGCAATAAAAAGTTCATTTTGGCTCTCACACCTTAACTAAATGTTGTAGATTCAAACTTTTTGCTGTCATTAGTGTATTTTAGCAAAATGAAGATGATTCAAGTATTAATTTCATTGTGCTTTTGCTCATTTTGAAGATTTTGACATTTTCACCTGAAGTGTACAATTAGGGGCTGAAAACGCGTTTAAAGCAATAAAAAGTTCATTTTGGCTCTCACACCTTAACTAAATGTTGTAGACTCAAACTTTTTGCTGTCATTAGTATATTTTAGCAAAATGAAGATGATTCAAGCATTAATTTTATTGTGCTTTTGCTCATTTGAAGATTTTGACATTTTCACCTGAAGTGTACAATCGGGCTGAAAATGCATTTAAAGCCATAAAAAGTTCATTTTGGCTCTCACACCTTAACTAAATGTTGTAGACTCAAACTTTTTGCTGTCATTAGTGTATTTTAGCAAAATGAAGATGATTCAAGCATTAATTTCATTGTGCTTTTGCTCATTTTGAAGATTTTGACATTTTCACCTGAAGTGTACAATCGGGCTGAAAATGCATTTAAAGCCATAAAAAGTTCATTTTGGGTCTCACACCTTAACTAAATGTTGTAGACTCAAACTTTTTGCTGTCATTAGTGTATGTTAGCAAAATGAAGATGATTCAAGCATTAATTTTATTGTGCTTTTGCTCATTTTGAAGATTTTGACATTTTCACCTGAAGTGTACAATCGGGCTGAAAATGCATTTAAAGCCATAAAAAGTTCATTTTGGCTCTCACACCTTAACTAAATGTTGTAGACTCAAACTTTTTGCTGTCATTAGTGTATTTTAGCAAAATGAAGATGATTCAAGTATTAATTTCATTGTGCTTTTGCTCATTTTGAAGATTTTGACATTTTCACCTGAAGTGTACAATTAGGGGCTGAAAACGCGTTTAAAGCAATAAAAAGTTCATTTTGGCTCTCACACCTTAACTAAATGTTGTAGACTCAAACTTTTTGCTGTCATTAGTATATTTTAGCAAAATGAAGATGATTCAAGCATTAATTTTATTGTGCTTTTGCTCATTTTGAAGATTTTGACATTTTCACCTGAAGTGTACAATCGGGCTGAAAATGCATTTAAAGCCATAAAAAGTTCATTTTGGCTCTCACACCTTAACTAAATGTTGTAGACTCAAACTTTTTGCTGTCATTAGCGTATTTTAGCAAAATGAAGATGATTCAAGCATTAATTTCATTGTGCTTTTGCTCATTTTGAAGATTTTGACATTTTCACCTGAAGTGTACAATCGGGCTGAAAATGCATTTAAAGCAATAAAAAGTTCATTTTGGCTCTCACACCTTAACTAAATGTTGTAGATTCAAACTTTTTGCTGTCATTAGTGTATTTTAGCAAAATGAAGATGATTCAAGTATTAATTTCATTGTGCTTTTGCTCATTTTGAAGATTTTGACATTTTCACCTGAAGTGTACAATTAGGGGCTGAAAACGCGTTTAAAGCAATAAAAAATTCATTTTGGCTCTCACACCTTAACTAAATGTTGTAGACTCAAACTTTTTGCTGTCATTAGTATATTTTAGCAAAATGAAGATGATTCAAGCATTAATTTTATTGTGCTTTTGCTCATTTTGAAGATTTTGACATTTTCACCTGAAGTGTACAATCGGGCTGAAAATGCATTTAAAGCCATAAAAAGTTCATTTTGGCTCTCACACCTTAACTAAATGTTGTAGACTCAAACTTTTTGCTGTCATTAGTGTATGTTAGCAAAATGAAGATGATTCAAGCATTAATTTCATTGTGCTTTTGCTCATTTTGAAGATTTTGACATTTTCACCTGAAGTGTACAATCAGGCTGAAAATGCATTTAAAGCCATAAAAAGTTCATTTTGGCTCTCACACCTTAACTAAATGTTGTAGACTCAAACTTTTTGCTGTCATTAGTGTATTTTAGCAAAATGAAGATGATTCAAGCATTAATTTCATTGTTCTTTTTTCTCATTTTGAAGATTTTGACATTTTCACCTGAAGTGTACAATCAGGCTGAAAATGCATTTAAAGCCATAAAAAGTTCATTTTGGCTCTCACACCTTAACTAAATGTTGTAGACTCAAACTTTTTGCTGTCATTAGTGTATGTTAGCAAAATGAAGATGATTCAAGCATTAATTTCATTGTGCTTTTGCTCATTTTGAAGATTTTGACATTTTCACCTGAAGTGTACAATCAGGCTGAAAATGCATTTAAAGCCATAAAAAGTTCATTTTGGCTCTCACACCTTAACTAAATGTTGTAGACTCAAACTTTTTGCTGTCATTAGTGTATTTTAGCAAATTGAAGATGATTCAAGCATTAATTTCATTGTGCTTTTGCTCATTTTGAAGATTTTGACATTTTCACCTGAAGTGTACAATTAGGGGCTGAAAACGCGTTTAAAGCAATAAAAAGTTCATTTTGGCTCTCACACCTTAACTAAATGTTGTAGACTCAAACTTTTTGCTGTCATTAGTGTATTTTAGCAAAATGAAGATGATTCAAGCATTAATTTCATTGTGCTTTTGCTCATTTTGAAGATTTTGACATTTTCACCTGAAGTGTACAATTAGGGGCTGAAAACGCGTTTAAAGCAATAAAAAGTTCATTTTTGCTCTCACACCTTAACTAAATGTTGTAGACTCAAACTTTTTGCTGTCATTAGTGTATGTTAGCAAAATGAAGATGATTCAAGCATTAATTTCATTGTGCTTTTGCTCATTTTGAAGATTTTGACATTTTCACCTGAAGTGTACAATCAGGCTGAAAATGCATTTAAAGCCATAAAAAGTTCATTTTGGCTCTCACACCTTAACTAAATGTTGTAGACTCAAACTTTTTGCTGTCATTAGTGTATTTTAGCAAAATGAAGATGATTCAAGCATTAATTTCATTGTGCTTTTGCTCATTTTGAAGATTTTGACATTTTCACCTGAAGTGTACAATCGGGCTGAAAATGCATTTAAAGCCATAAAAAGTTCATTTTGGGTCTCACACCTTAACTAAATGTTGTAGACTCAAACTTTTTGCTGTCATTAGTGTATGTTAGCAAAATGAAGATGATTCAAGCATTAATTTTATTGTGCTTTTGCTCATTTTGAAGATTTTGACATTTTCACCTGAAGTGTACAATCGGGCTGAAAATGCATTTAAAGCCATAAAAAGTTCATTTTGGCTCTCACACCTTAACTAAATGTTGTAGACTCAAACTTTTTGCTGTCATTAGTGTATTTTAGCAAAATGAAGATGATTCAAGTATTAATTTCATTGTGCTTTTGCTCATTTTGAAGATTTTGACATTTTCACCTGAAGTGTACAATTAGGGGCTGAAAACGCGTTTAAAGCAATAAAAAGTTCATTTTGGCTCTCACACCTTAACTAAATGTTGTAGACTCAAACTTTTTGCTGTCATTAGTATATTTTAGCAAAATGAAGATGATTCAAGCATTAATTTCATTGTGCTTTTGCTCATTTTGAAGATTTTGACATTTTCACCTGAAGTGTACAATCAGGCTGAAAATGCATTTAAAGCCATAAAAAGTTCATTTTGGCTCTCACACCTTAACTAAATGTTGTAGACTCAAACTTTTTGCTGTCATTAGTGTATGTTAGCAAAATGAAGATGATTCAAGCATTAATTTCATTGTGCTTTTGCTCATTTTGAAGATTTTGACATTTTCACCTGAAGTGTACAATTAGGGGCTGAAAACGCGTTTAAAGCAATAAAAAGTTCATTTTGGCTCTCACACCTTAACTAAATGTTGTAGACTCAAACTTTTTGCTGTCATTAGTATATTTTAGCAAAATGAAGATGATTCAAGCATTAATTTTATTGTGCTTTTGCTCATTTTGAAGATTTTGACATTTTCACCTGAAGTGTACAATCGGGCTGAAAATGCATTTAAAACCATAAAAAGTTCATTTTGGCTCTCACACCTTAACTAAATGTTGTAGACTCAAACTTTTTGGTGTCATTAGTGTATTTTAGCAAAATGAAGATGATTCAAGCATTAATTTCATTGTGCTTTTGCTCATTTTGAAGATTTTGACATTTTCACCTGAAGTGTACAATTAGGGGCTGAAAACGCGTTTAAAGCAATAAAAAGTTCATTTTGGCTCTCACACCTTAACTAAATGTTGTAGACTCAAACTTTTTGCTGTCATTAGTATATTTTAGCAAAATGAAGATGATTCAAGCATTAATTTTATTGTGCTTTTGCTCATTTTGAAGATTTTGACATTTTCACCTGAAGTGTACAATCGGGCTGAAAATGCATTTAAAGCCATAAAAAGTTCATTTAGGCTCTCACACCTTAACTAAATGTTGTAGACTCAAACTTTTTGCTCTCATTAGTGTATTTTAGCAAAATGAAGATGATTCAAGCAATAATTTCATTGTGCTTTTGCTCATTTTGAAGATTTTGACATTTTCACCTGAAGTGTACAATCAGGCTGCAAATGCATTTAAAGCCATAAAAAGTTCATTTTGGCTCTCACACCTTAACTAAATGTTGTAGACTCAAACTTTTTGCTGTCATTAGTGTATGTTAGCAAAATGAAGATGATTCAAGCATTAATTTCATTGTGCTTTTGCTCATTTTGAAGATTTTGACATTTTCACCTGAAGTGTACAATAAGGCTGAAAATGCATTTAAAGCCATAAAAAGTTCATTTTGGCTCTCACACCTAAACTAAATGTTGCAGACTCAAACTTTTTGCTGTCATTAGTGTATTTTAGCAAAATGAAGGTGATTCAAGCATTAATTTCATTGTGCTTTTGCTCATTTTGAAGATTTTGACATTTTCACCTGAAGTGTACAATTAGGGGCTGAAAACGCGTTTAAAGCAATAAAAAGTTCATTTTGGCTCTCACACCTTAACTAAATGTTGTAGACTCAAACTTTTTGCTGTCATTAGTATATTTTAGCAAAATGAAGATGATTCAAGCATTAATTTTATTGTGCTTTTGCTCATTTTGAAGATTTTGACATTTTCACCTGAAGTGTACAATTAGGGGCTGAAAACGCGTTTAAAGCAATAAAAAGTTCATTTTGGCTCTCACACCTTAACTAAATGTTGTAGACTCAAACTTTTTGCTGTCATTAGTATATTTTAGCAAAATGAAGATGATTCAAGCATTAATTTTATTGTGCTTTTGCTCATTTTGAAGATTTTGACATTTTCACCTGAAGTGTACAATCGGGCTGAAAATGCATTTAAAGCCATAAAAAGTTCATTTTGGCACTCACACCTTAACTAAATGTTGTAGACTCAAACTTTTTGCTGTCATTAGTGTATGTTAGCAAAATGAAGATGATTCAAGCATTAATTTCATTGTGCTTTTGCTCATTTTGAAGATTTTGACATTTTCACCTGAAGTGTACAATCAGGCTGAAAATGCATTTAAAGCCATAAAAAGTTCATTTTGCCTCTCACACCTTAACTAAATGTTGTAGACTCAAACTTTTTGCTGTCATTAGTGTATGTTAGCAAAATGAAGATGATTCAAGCATTCATTTCATTGTGCTTTTGCTCATTTTGAAGATTTTGACATTTTCACCTGAAGTGTACAATCAGGCTGAAAATGCATTTAAAGCCATAAAAAGTTCATTTTGGCTCTCACACCTTAACTAAATGTTGTAGACTCAAACTTTTTGCTGTCATTAGTGTATTTTAGCAAAATGAAGATGATTCAAGCATTAATTTCATTGTGCTTTTGCTCATTTTGAAGATTTTGACATTTTCACCTGAAGTGTACAATCGGGCTGAAAATGCATTTAAAGCCATAAAAAGTTCATTTTGGCTCTCACACCTTAACTAAATGTTGTAGACTCAAACGTTTTGCTGTCATTAGTGTATTTTAGCAAAATGAAGATGATTCAAGCATTAATTTCATTGTGCTTTTGCTCATTTTGAAGATTTTGACATTTTCACCTGAAGTGTACAATCGGGCTGAAAATGTATTTAAAGCCATAAAAAGTTCATTTTGGCTCTCACACCTTAACTAAATGTTGTAGACTCAAACTTTTTGCTGTCATTAGTGTATTTTAGCAAAATGAAGATGATTCAAGCATTCATTTCATTGTGCTTTTGCTCATTTTGAAGATTTTGACATTTTCACCTGAAGTGTACAATTAGGGGCTGAAAACGCGTTTAAAGCAATAAAAAGTTCATTTTGGCTCTCACACCTTAACTAAATGTTGCAGACTCAAACTTTTTGCTGTCATTAGTGTATTTTAGCAAAATGAAGGTGATTCAAGCATTAATTTCATTGTGCTTTTGCTCATTTTGAAGATTTTGACATTTTCACCTGAAGTGTACAATTAGGGGCTGAAAACGCGTTTAAAGCAATAAAAAGTTCATTTTGGCTCTCACACCTTAACTAAATGTTGTAGACTCAAACTTTTTGCTGTCATTAGTATATTTTAGCAAAATGAAGATGATTCAAGCATTAATTTTATTGTGCTTTTGCTCATTTTGAAGATTTTGACATTTTCACCTGAAGTGTACAATTAGGGGCTGAAAACGCGTTTAAAGCAATAAAAAGTTCATTTTGGCTCTCACACCTTAACTAAATGTTGTAGACTCAAACTTTTTGCTGTCATTAGTATATTTTAGCAAAATGAAGATGATTCAAGCATTAATTTTATTGTGCTTTTGCTCATTTTGAAGATTTTGACATTTTCACCTGAAGTGTACAATCGGGCTGAAAATGCATTTAAAGCCATAAAAAGTTCATTTTGGCACTCACACCTTAACTAAATGTTGTAGACTCAAACTTTTTGCTGTCATTAGTGTATGTTAGCAAAATGAAGATGATTCAAGCATTAATTTCATTGTGCTTTTGCTCATTTTGAAGATTTTGACATTTTCACCTGAAGTGTACAATCAGGCTGAAAATGCATTTAAAGCCATAAAAAGTTCATTTTGCCTCTCACACCTTAACTAAATGTTGTAGACTCAAACTTTTTGCTGTCATTAGTGTATGTTAGCAAAATGAAGATGATTCAAGCATTCATTTCATTGTGCTTTTGCTCATTTTGAAGATTTTGACATTTTCACCTGAAGTGTACAATCAGGCTGAAAATGCATTTAAAGCCATAAAAAGTTCATTTTGGCTCTCACACCTTAACTAAATGTTGTAGACTCAAACTTTTTGCTGTCATTAGTGTATTTTAGCAAAATGAAGATGATTCAAGCATTAATTTCATTGTGCTTTTGCTCATTTTGAAGATTTTGACATTTTCACCTGAAGTGTACAATCGGGCTGAAAATGCATTTAAAGCCATAAAAAGTTCATTTTGGCTCTCACACCTTAACTAAATGTTGTAGACTCAAACGTTTTGCTGTCATTAGTGTATGTTAGCAAAATGAAGATGATTCAAGCATTAATTTCATTGTGCTTTTGCTCATTTTGAAGATTTTGACATTTTCACCTGAAGTGTACAATCAGGCTGAAAATGCATTTAAAGCCATAAAAAGTTCATTTTGGCTCTCACACCTTAACTAAATGTTGTAGACTCAAACTTTTTGCTGTCATTAGTGTATGTTAGCAAAATGAAGATGATTCAAGCATTCATTTCATTGTGCTTTTGCTCATTTTGAAGATTTTGACATTTTCACCTGAAGTGTACAATCAGGCTGAAAATGCATTTAAAGCCATAAAAAGTTCATTTTGGCTCTCACACCTTAACTAAATGTTGTAGACTCAAACTTTTTGCTGTCATTAGTGTATTTTAGCAAAATGAAGATGATTCAAGCATTAATTTCATTGTGCTTTTGCTCATTTTGAAGATTTTGACATTTTCACCTGAAGTGTACAATCGGGCTGAAAATGCATTTAAAGCCATAAAAAGTTCATTTTGGCTCTCACACCTTAACTAAATGTTGTAGACTCAAACGTTTTGCTGTCATTAGTGTATTTTAGCAAAATGAAGATGATTCAAGCATTAATTTCATTGTGCTTTTGCTCATTTTGAAGATTTTGACATTTTCACCTGAAGTGTACAATTAGGGGCTGAAAACGCGTTTAAAGCAATAAAAAGTTCATTTTGGCTCTCACACCTTAACTAAATGTTGTAGACTCAAACTTTTTGCTGTCATTAGTATATTTTAGCAAAATGAAGATGATTCAAGCATTAATTTTATTGTGCTTTTGCTCATTTTGAAGATTTTGACATTTTCACCTGAAGTGTACAATCGGGCTGAAAATGCATTTAAAGCCATAAAAAGTTCATTTTGGCTCTCACACCTTAACTAAATGTTGTAGACTCAAACTTTTTGCTGTCATTAGTGTATGTTAGCAAAATGAAGATGATTCAAGCATTAATTTCATTGTGCTTTTGCTCATTTTGAAGATTTTGACATTTTCACCTGAAGTGTACAATCAGGCTGAAAATGCATTTAAAGCCATAAAAAGTTCATTTTGGCTCTCACACCTTAACTAAATGTTGTAGATTCAAACTTTTTGCTGTCATTAGTGTATTTTAGCAAAATGAAGATGATTCAAGCATTAATTTCATTGTGCTTTTGCTCATTTTGAAGATTTTGACATTTTCACCTGAAGTGTACAATCAGGCTGAAAATGCATTTAAAGCCATAAAAAGTTAATTTTGGCTCTCACACCTTAACTAAATGTTGTAGACTCAAACTTTTTGCTGTCATTAGTGTATTTTAGCAAAATGAAGATGATTCAAGCATTAATTTCATTGTGCTTTTGCTCATTTTGAAGATTTTGACATTTTCACCTGAAGTGTACAATCGGGCTGAAAATGCATTTAAAGCCATAAAAAGTTCATTTTGGCTCTCACACCTTAACTAAATGTTGTAGACTCAAACTTTTTGCTGTCATTAGTGTATTTTAGCAAAATGAAGATGATTCAAGCATTAATTTCATTGTGCTTTTGCTCATTTTGAAGATTTTGACATTTTCACCTGAAGTGTACAATTAGGGGCTGAAAACGCATTTAAAGCAATAAAAAGTTCATTTTGGCTCTCACACCTTAACTAAATGTTGTAGACTCAAACTTTTTGCTGTCATTAGTATATTTTAGCAAAATGAAGATGATTCAAGCATTAATTTTATTGTGCTTTTGCTCATTTTGAAGATTTTGACATTTTCACCTGAAGTGTACAATCGGGCTGAAAATGCATTTAAAGCCATAAAAAGTTCATTTTGGCTCTCACACCTTAACTAAATGTTGTAGACTCAAACTTTTTGCTGTCATTAGTGTATGTTAGCAAAATGAAGATGATTCAAGCATTAATTTCATTGTGCTTTTGCTCATTTTGAAGATTTTGACATTTTCACCTGAAGTGTACAATCAGGCTGAAAATGCATTTAAAGCCATAAAAAGTTCATTTTGGCTCTCACACCTTAACTAAATGTTGTAGACTCAAACTTTTTGCTGTCATTAGTGTATTTTAGCAAAATGAAGATGATTCAAGCATTAATTTTATTGTGCTTTTGCTCATTTTGAAGATTTTGACATTTTCACCTGAAGTGTACAATCGGGCTGAAAATGCATTTAAAGCCATAAAAAGTTCATTTTGGCTCTCACACCTTAACTAAATGTTGTAGACTCAAACTTTTTGCTGTCATTAGTGTATTTTAGCAAAATGAAGATGATTCAAGCATTAATTTCATTGTGCTTTTGCTCATTTTGAAGATTTTGACATTTTCACCTGAAGTGTACAATCGGGCTGAAAATGCATTTAAAGCAATAAAAAGTTCATTTTGGCTCTCACACCTTAACTAAATGTTGTAGATTCAAACTTTTTGCTGTCATTAGTGTATTTTAGCAAAATGAAGATGATTCAAGTATTAATTTCATTGTGCTTTTGCTCATTTTGAAGATTTTGACATTTTCACCTGAAGTGTACAATTAGGGGCTGAAAACGCGTTTAAAGCAATAAAAAGTTCATTTTGGCTCTCACACCTTAACTAAATGTTGTAGACTCAAACTTTTTGCTGTCATTAGTATATTTTAGCAAAATGAAGATGATTCAAGCATTAATTTTATTGTGCTTTTGCTCATTTTGAAGATTTTGACATTTTCACCTGAAGTGTACAATCGGGCTGAAAATGCATTTAAAGCCATAAAAAGTTCATTTTGGCTCTCACACCTTAACTAAATGTTGTAGACTCAAACTTTTTGCTGTCATTAGTGTATGTTAGCAAAATGAAGATGATTCAAGCATTAATTTCATTGTGCTTTTGCTCATTTTGAAGATTTTGACATTTTCACCTGAAGTGTACAATCAGGCTGAAAATGCATTTAAAGCCATAAAAAGTTCATTTTGGCTCTCACACCTTAACTAAATGTTGTAGACTCAAACTTTTTGCTGTCATTAGTGTATTTTAGCAAAATGAAGATGATTCAAGCATTAATTTCATTGTTCTGTTTTTCTCATTTTGAAGATTTTGACATTTTCACCTGAAGTGTACAATCAGGCTGAAAATGCATTTAAAGCCATAAAAAGTTCATTTTGGCTCTCACACCTTAACTAAATGTTGTAGACTCAAACGTTTTGCTGTCATTAGTGTATGTTAGCAAAATGAAGATGATTCAAGCATTAATTTCATTGTGCTTTTGCTCATTTTGAAGATTTTGACATTTTCACCTGAAGTGTACAATCAGGCTGAAAATGCATTTAAAGCCATAAAAAGTTCATTTTGGCTCTCACACCTTAACTAAATGTTGTAGACTCAAACTTTTTGCTGTCATTAGTGTATTTTAGCAAAATGAAGATGATTCAAGCATTAATTTCATTGTGCTTTTGCTCATTTTGAAGATTTTGACATTTTCACCTGAAGTGTACAATTAGGGGCTGAAAACGCGTTTAAAGCAATAAAAAGTTCATTTTTGCTCTCACACCTTAACTAAATGTTGTAGACTCAAACTTTTTGCTGTCATTAGTGTATGTTAGCAAAATGAAGATGATTCAAGCATTAATTTCATTGTGCTTTTGCTCATTTTGAAGATTTTGACATTTTCACCTGAAGTGTACAATCAGGCTGAAAATGCATTTAAAGCCATAAAAAGTTCATTTTGGCTCTCACACCTTAACTAAATGTTGTAGACTCAAACTTTTTGCTGTCATTAGTGTATTTTAGCAAAATGAAGATGATTCAAGCATTAATTTCATTGTGCTTTTGCTCATTTTGAAGATTTTGACATTTTCACCTGAAGTGTACAATCGGGCTGAAAATGCATTTAAAGCCATAAAAAGTTCATTTTGGGTCTCACACCTTAACTAAATGTTGTAGACTCAAACTTTTTGCTGTCATTAGTGTATGTTAGCAAAATGAAGATGATTCAAGCATTAATTTTATTGTGCTTTTGCTCATTTTGAAGATTTTGACATTTTCACCTGAAGTGTACAATCGGGCTGAAAATGCATTTAAAGCCATAAAAAGTTCATTTTGGCTCTCACACCTTAACTAAATGTTGTAGACTCAAACTTTTTGCTGTCATTAGTGTATTTTAGCAAAATGAAGATGATTCAAGTATTAATTTCATTGTGCTTTTGCTCATTTTGAAGATTTTGACATTTTCACCTGAAGTGTACAATTAGGGGCTGAAAACGCGTTTAAAGCAATAAAAAGTTCATTTTGGCTCTCACACCTTAACTAAATGTTGTAGACTCAAACTTTTTGCTGTCATTAGTATATTTTAGCAAAATGAAGATGATTCAAGTATTAATTTCATTGTGCTTTTGCTCATTTTGAAGATTTTGACATTTTCACCTGAAGTGTACAATTAGGGGCTGAAAACGCGTTTAAAGCAATAAAAAGTTCATTTTGGCTCTCACACCTTAACTAAATGTTGTAGACTCAAACTTTTTGCTGTCATTAGTGTATTTTAGCAAAATGAAGATGATTCAAGCATTAATTTCATTGTGCTTTTGCTCATTTTGAAGATTTTGACATTTTCACCTGAAGTGTACAATCAGGCTGAAAATGCATTTAAAGCCATAAAAAGTTCATTTTGGCTCTCACACCTTAACTAAATGTTGTAGACTCAAACTTTTTGCTGTCATTAGTGTATGTTAGCAAAATGAAGATGATTCAAGCATTAATTTTATTGTGCTTTTGCTCATTTTGAAGATTTTGACATTTTCACCTGAAGTGTACAATCGGGCTGAAAATGCATTTAAAGCCATAAAAAGTTCATTTTGGCTCTCACACCTTAACTAAATGTTGTAGACTCAAACTTTTTGCTGTCATTAGCGTATTTTAGCAAAATGAAGATGATTCAAGCATTAATTTCATTGTGCTTTTGCTCATTTTGAAGATTTTGACATTTTCACCTGAAGTGTACAATCGGGCTGAAAATGCATTTAAAGCAATAAAAAGTTCATTTTGGCTCTCACACCTTAACTAAATGTTGTAGATTCAAACTTTTTGCTGTCATTAGTGTATTTTAGCAAAATGAAGATGATTCAAGTATTAATTTCATTGTGCTTTTGCTCATTTTGAAGATTTTGACATTTTCACCTGAAGTGTACAATTAGGGGCTGAAAACGCGTTTAAAGCAATAAAAAATTCATTTTGGCTCTCACACCTTAACTAAATGTTGTAGACTCAAACTTTTTGCTGTCATTAGTATATTTTAGCAAAATGAAGATGATTCAAGCATTAATTTTATTGTGCTTTTGCTCATTTTGAAGATTTTGACATTTTCACCTGAAGTGTACAATCGGGCTGAAAATGCATTTAAAGCCATAAAAAGTTCATTTTGGCTCTCACACCTTAACTAAATGTTATAGACTCAAACTTTTTGCTGTCATTAGTGTATGTTAGCAAAATGAAGATGATTCAAGCATTAATTTCATTGTGCTTTTGCTCATTTTGAAGATTTTGACATTTTCACCTGAAGTGTACAATCAGGCTGAAAATGCATTTAAAGCCATAAAAAGTTCATTTTGGCTCTCACACCTTAACTAAATGTTGTAGACTCAAACTTTTTGCTGTCATTAGTGTATTTTAGCAAAATGAAGATGATTCAAGCATTAATTTCATTGTTCTTTTTTTCTCATTTTGAAGATTTTGACATTTTCACCTGAAGTGTACAATCAGGCTGAAAATGCATTTAAAGCCATAAAAAGTTCATTTTGGCTCTCACACCTTAACTAAATGTTGTAGACTCAAACTTTTTGCTGTCATTAGTGTATGTTAGCAAAATGAAGATGATTCAAGCATTAATTTCATTGTGCTTTTGCTCATTTTGAAGATTTTGACATTTTCACCTGAAGTGTACAATCAGGCTGAAAATGCATTTAAAGCCATAAAAAGTTCATTTTGGCTCTCACACCTTAACTAAATGTTGTAGACTCAAACTTTTTGCTGTCATTAGTGTATTTTAGCAAAATGAAGATGATTCAAGCATTAATTTCATTGTGCTTTTGCTCATTTTGAAGATTTTGACATTTTCACCTGAAGTGTACAATTAGGGGCTGAAAACGCGTTTAAAGCAATAAAAAGTTCATTTTGGCTCTCACACCTTAACTAAATGTTGTAGACTCAAACTTTTTGCTGTCATTAGTGTATTTTAGCAAAATGAAGATGATTCAAGCATTAATTTCATTGTGCTTTTGCTCATTTTGAAGATTTTGACATTTTCACCTGAAGTGTACAATTAGGGGCTGAAAACGCGTTTAAAGCAATAAAAAGTTCATTTTTGCTCTCACACCTTAACTAAATGTTGTAGACTCAAACTTTTTGCTGTCATTAGTGTATGTTAGCAAAATGAAGATGATTCAAGCATTAATTTCATTGTGCTTTTGCTCATTTTGAAGATTTTGACATTTTCACCTGAAGTGTACAATCAGGCTGAAAATGCATTTAAAGCCATAAAAAGTTCATTTTGGCTCTCACACCTTAACTAAATGTTGTAGACTCAAACTTTTTGCTGTCATTAGTGTATTTTAGCAAAATGAAGATGATTCAAGCATTAATTTCATTGTGCTTTTGCTCATTTTGAAGATTTTGACATTTTCACCTGAAGTGTACAATCGGGCTGAAAATGCATTTAAAGCCATAAAAAGTTCATTTTGGGTCTCACACCTTAACTAAATGTTGTAGACTCAAACTTTTTGCTGTCATTAGTGTATGTTAGCAAAATGAAGATGATTCAAGCATTAATTTTATTGTGCTTTTGCTCATTTTGAAGATTTTGACATTTTCACCTGAAGTGTACAATCGGGCTGAAAATGCATTTAAAGCCATAAAAAGTTCATTTTGGCTCTCACACCTTAACTAAATGTTGTAGACTCAAACTTTTTGCTGTCATTAGTGTATTTTAGCAAAATGAAGATGATTCAAGTATTAATTTCATTGTGCTTTTGCTCATTTTGAAGATTTTGACATTTTCACCTGAAGTGTACAATTAGGGGCTGAAAACGCGTTTAAAGCAATAAAAAGTTCATTTTGGCTCTCACACCTTAACTAAATGTTGTAGACTCAAACTTTTTGCTGTCATTAGTATATTTTAGCAAAATGAAGATGATTCAAGCATTAATTTCATTGTGCTTTTGCTCATTTTGAAGATTTTGACATTTTCACCTGAAGTGTACAATCAGGCTGAAAATGCATTTAAAGCCATAAAAAGTTCATTTTGGCTCTCACACCTTAACTAAATGTTGTAGACTCAAACTTTTTGCTGTCATTAGTGTATTTTAGCAAAATGAAGATGATTCAAGCATTAATTTCATTGTGCTTTTGCTCATTTTGAAGATTTTGACATTTTCACCTGAAGTGTACAATCAGGCTGAAAATGCATTTAAAGCCATAAAAAGTTCATTTTGGCTCTCACACCTTAACTAAATGTTGTAGACTCAAACTTTTTGCTGTCATTAGTGTATTTTAGCAAAATGAAGATGATTCAAGCATTAATTTCATTGTGCTTTTGCTCATTTTGAAGATTTTGACATTTTCACCTGAAGTGTACAATCAGGCTGAAAATGCATTTAAAGCCATAAAAAGTTAATTTTGGCTCTCACACCTTAACTAAATGTTGTAGACTCAAACTTTTTGCTGTCATTAGTGTATGTTAGCAAAATGAAGATGATTCAAGCATTAATTTCATTGTGCTTTTGCTCATTTTGAAGATTTTGACATTTTCACCTGAAGTGTACAATCAGGCTGAAAATGCATTTAAAGCCATAAAAAGTTCATTTTGGCTCTCACACCTTAACTAAATGTTGTAGACTCAAACTTTTTGCTGTCATTAGTGTATTTTAGCAAAATGAAGATGATTCAAGCATTAATTTCATTGTGCTTTTGCTCATTTTGAAGATTTTGACATTTTCACCTGAAGTGTACAATCAGGCTGAAAATGCATTTAAAGCCATAAAAAGTTCATTTTGGCTCTCACACCTTAACTAAATGTTGTAGACTCAAACTTTTTGCTGTCATTAGTGTATTTTAGCAAAATGAAGATGATTCAAGCATTAATTTCATTGTGCTTTTGCTCATTTTGAAGATTTTGACATTTTCACCTGAAGTGTACAATTAGGGGCTGAAAATGCGTTTAAAGCCATAAAAAGTTCATTTTGGCTCTCACACCTTAACTAAATGTTGTAGACTCAAACTTTTTGCTGTCATTAGTATATTTTAGCAAAATGAAGATGATTCAAGCATTAATTTCATTGTGCTTTTGCTTATTTTGAAGATTTTGACATTTTCACCTGAAGTGTACAATCAGGCTGAAAATGCATTTAAAGCCATAAAAAGTTCATTTTGGCTCTCACACCTTAACTAAATGTTGTAGACTCAAACTTTTTGCTGTCATTAGTGTATGTTAGCAAAATGAAGATGATTCAAGCATTAATTTCATTGTGCTTTTGCTCATTTTGAAGATTTTGACATTTTCACCTGAAGTGTACAATCAGGCTGAAAATGCATTTAAAGCCATAAAAAGTTCATTTTGGCTCTCACACCTTAACTAAATGTTGTAGATTCAAACTTTTTGCTGTCATTAGTGTATTTTAGCAAAATGAAGATGATTCAAGCATTAATTTCATTGTGCTTTTGCTCATTTTGAAGATTTTGACATTTTCACCTGAAGTGTACAATCAGGCTGAAAATGCATTTAAAGCCATAAAAAGATCATTTTGGCTCTCACACCTTAACTAAATGTTGTAGACTCAAACTTTTTGCTGTCATTAGTGTATTTTAGCAAAATGAAGATGATTCAAGCATTAATTTCATTGTGCTTTTGCTCATTTTGAAGATTTTGACATTTTCACCTGAAGTGTACAATCGGGCTGAAAATGCATTTAAAGCCATAAAAAGTTCATTTTGGCTCTCACACCTTAACTAAATGTTGTAGACTCAAACTTTTTGCTGTCATTAGTGTATTTTAGCAAAATGAAGATGATTCAAGCATTAATTTCATTGTGCTTTTGCTCATTTTGAAGATTTTGACATTTTCACCTGAAGTGTACAATCAGGCTGAAAATGCATTTAAAGCCATAAAAAGTTCATTTTGGCTCTCACACCTTAACTAAATGTTGTAGACTCAAACTTTTTGCTGTCATTAGTGTATGTTAGCAAAATGAAGATGATTCAAGCATTCATTTCATTGTGCTTTTGCTCATTTTGAAGATTTTGACATTTTCACCTGAAGTGTACAATCAGGCTGAAAATGCATTTAAAGCCATAAAAAGTTCATTTTGGCTCTCACACCTTAACTAAATGTTGTAGACTCAAACTTGTTGCTGTCATTAGTGTATTTTAGCAAAATGAAGATGATTCAAGCATTAATTTCATTGTGCTTTTGCTCATTTTGAAGATTTTGACATTTTCACCTGAAGTGTACAATCGGGCTGAAAATGCATTTAAAGCCATAAAAAGTTCATTTTGGCTCTCACACCTTAACTAAATGTTGTAGACTCAAACGTTTTGCTGTCATTAGTGTATTTTAGCAAAATGAAGATGATTCAAGCATTAATTTCATTGTGCTTTTGCTCATTTTGAAGATTTTGACATTTTCACCTGAAGTGTACAATCGGGCTGAAAATGCATTTAAAGCCATAAAAAGTTCATTTTGGCTCTCACACCTTAACTAAATGTTGTAGACTCAAACTTTTTGCTGTCATTAGTGTATTTTAGCAAAATGAAGATGATTCAAGCATTAATTTCATTGTGCTTTTGCTCATTTTGAAGATTTTGACATTTTCACCTGAAGTGTACAATCAGGCTGAAAATGCATTTAAAGCCATATAAAGTTCATTTTGGCTCTCACACCTTAACTAAATGTTGTAGACTCAAACTTTTTGCTGTCATTAGTGTATTTTAGCAAAATGAAGATGATTCAAGCATTAATTTCATTGTGCTTTTGCTCATTTTGAAGATTTTGACATTTTCACCTGAAGTGTACAATTAGGGGCTGAAAACGCGTTTAAAGCAATAAAAAGTTCATTTTGGCTCTCACACCTTAACTAAATGTTGTAGACTCAAACGTTTTGCTGTCATTAGTATATTTTAGCAAAATGAAGATGATTCAAGCATTAATTTTATTGTGCTTTTGCTCATTTTGAAGATTTTGACATTTTCACCTGAAGTGTACAATCGGGCTGAAAATGCATTTAAAGCCATAAAAAGTTCATTTTGGCTCTCACACCTTAACTAAATGTTGTAGACTCAAACTTTTTGCTGTCATTAGTGTATGTTAGCAAAATGAAGATGATTCAAGCATTAATTTCATTGTGCTTTTGCTCATTTTGAAGATTTTGACATTTTCACCTGAAGTGTACAATCAGGCTGAAAATGCATTTAAAGCCATAAAAAGTTCATTTTGGCTCTCACACCTTAACTAAATGTTGTAGATTCAAACTTTTTGCTGTCATTAGTGTATTTTAGCAAAATGAAGATGATTCAAGCATTAATTTCATTGTGCTTTTGCTCATTTTGAAGATTTTGACATTTTCACCTGAAGTGTACAATCAGGCTGAAAATGCATTTAAAGCCATAAAAAGATCATTTTGGCTCTCACACCTTAACTAAATGTTGTAGACTCAAACTTTTTGCTGTCATTAGTGTATTTTAGCAAAATGAAGATGATTCAAGCATTAATTTCATTGTGCTTTTGCTCATTTTGAAGATTTTGACATTTTCACCTGAAGTGTACAATCGGGCTGAAAATGCACTTAAAGCCATAAAAAGTTCATTTTGGCTCTCACACCTTAACTAAATGTTGTAGACTCAAACTTTTTGCTGTCATTAGTGTATTTTAGCAAAATGAAGATGATTCAAGCATTAATTTCATTGTGCTTTTGCTCATTTTGAAGATTTTGACATTTTCACCTGAAGTGTACAATTAGGGGCTGAAAACGCGTTTAAAGCAATAAAAAGTTCATTTTGGCTCTCACACCTTAACTAAATGTTGTAGACTCAAACTTTTTGCTGTCATTAGTATATTTTAGCAAAATGAAGATGATTCAAGCATTAATTTTATTGTGCTTTTGCTCATTTTGAAGATTTTGACATTTTCACCTGAAGTGTACAATCGGGCTGAAAATGCATTTAAAACCATAAAAAGTTCATTTTGGCTCTCACACCTTAACTAAATGTTGTAGACTCAAACTTTTTGCTGTCATTAGTGTATTTTAGCAAAATGAAGATGATTCAAGCATTAATTTCATTGTGCTTTTGCTCATTTTGAAGATTTTGACATTTTCACCTGAAGTGTACAATCGGGCTGAAAATGTTTTTAAAGCAATAAAAAGTTCATTTTGGCTCTCACACCTTAACTAAATGTTGTAGATTCAAACTTTTTGCTGTCATTAGTGTATTTTAGCAAAATGAAGATGATTGAAGTATTAATTTCATTGTGCTTTTGCTCATTTTGAAGATTTTGACATTTTCACCTGAAGTGTACAATTAGGGGCTGAAAACGCGTTTAAAGCAATAAAAAGTTCATTTTGGCTCTCACACCTTAACTAAATGTTGTAGACTCAAACTTTTTGCTGTCATTAGTATATTTTAGCAAAATGAAGATGATTCAAGCATTAATTTTATTGTGCTTTTGCTCATTTTGAAGATTTTGACATTTTCACCTGAAGTGTACAATCGGGCTGAAAATGCATTTAAAGCCATAAAAAGTTCATTTTGGCTCTCACACCTTAACTAAATGTTGTAGACTCAAACTTTTTGCTGTCATTAGTGTATGTTAGCAAAATGAAGATGATTCAAGCATTAATTTCATTGTGCTTTTGCTCATTTTGAAGATTTTGACATTTTCACCTGAAGTGTACAATTAGGGGCTGAAAACGCGTTTAAAGCAATAAAGAGTTCATTTTGGCTCTCACACCTTAACTAAATGTTGTAGACTCAAACTTTTTGCTGTCATTAGTATATTTTAGCAAAATGAAGATGATTCAAGCATTAATTTTATTGTGCTTTTGCTCATTTTGAAGATTTTGACATTTTCACCTGAAGTGTACAATCGGGCTGAAAATGCATTTAAAGCCATAAAAAGTTCATTTAGGCTCTCACACCTTAACTAAATGTTGTAGACTCAAACTTTTTGCTCTCATTAGTGTATTTTAGCAAAATGAAGATGATTCAAGCAATAATTTCATTGTGCTTTTGCTCATTTTGAAGATTTTGACATTTTCACCTGAAGTGTACAATCAGGCTGCAAATGCATTTAAAGCCATAAAAAGTTCATTTTGGCTCTCACACCTTAACTAAATGTTGTAGACTCAAACTTGTTGCTGTCATTAGTGTATTTTAGCAAAATGAAGATGATTCAAGCATTAATTTCATTGTGCTTTTGCTCATTTTGAAGATTTTGACATTTTCACCTGAAGTGTACAATAAGGCTGAAAATGCATTTAAAGCCATAAAAAGTTCATTTTGGCTCTCACACCTTAACTAAATGTTGTAGACTCAAACTTTTTGCTGTCATTAGTGTATGTTAGCAAAATGAAGATGATTCAAGCATTAATTTCATTGTGCTTTTGCTCATTTTGAAGATTTTGACATTTTCACCTGAAGTGTACAATCAGGCTGAAAATGCATTTAAAGCCATAAAAAGTTCATTTTGGCTCTCACACCTTAACTAAATGTTGTAGACTCAAACTTTTTGCTGTCATTAGTGTATGTTAGCAATATGAAGATGATTCAAGCATTCATTTCATTGTGCTTTTGCTCATTTTGAAGATTTTGACATTTTCACCTGAAGTGTACAATCAGGCTGAAAATGCATTTAAAGCCATAAAAAGTTCATTTTGGCTCTCACACCTAAACTAAATGTTGCAGACTCAAACTTTTTGCTGTCATTAGTGTATTTTAGCAAAATGAAGGTGATTCAAGCATTAATTTCATTGTGCTTTTGCTCATTTTGAAGATTTTGACATTTTCACCTGAAGTGTACAATTAGGGGCTGAAAACGCGTTTAAAGCAATAAAAAGTTCATTTTGGCTCTCACACCTTAACTAAATGTTGTAGACTCAAACTTTTTGCTGTCATTAGTATATTTTAGCAAAATGAAGATGATTCAAGCATTAATTTTATTGTGCTTTTGCTCATTTTGAAGATTTTGACATTTTCACCTGAAGTGTACAATTAGGGGCTGAAAACGCGTTTAAAGCAATAAAAAGTTCATTTTGGCTCTCACACCTTAACTAAATGTTGTAGACTCAAACTTTTTGCTGTCATTAGTATATTTTAGCAAAATGAAGATGATTCAAGCATTAATTTTATTGTGCTTTTGCTCATTTTGAAGATTTTGACATTTTCACCTGAAGTGTACAATCAGGCTGAAAATGCATTTAAAGCCATAAAAAGTTCATTTTGGCTCTCACACCTTAACTAAATGTTGTAGACTCAAACTTTTTGCTGTCATTAGTGTATTTTAGCAAAATGAAGATGATTCAAGCATTAATTTCATTGTGCTTTTGCTCATTTTGAAGATTTTGACATTTTCACCTGAAGTGTACAATCGGGCTGAAAATGCATTTAAAGCCATAAAAAGTTCATTTTGGCTCTCACACCTTAACTAAATGTTGTAGACTCAAACGTTTTGCTGTCATTAGTGTATTTTAGCAAAATGAAGATGATTCAAGCATTAATTTCATTGTGCTTTTGCTCATTTTGAAGATTTTGACATTTTCACCTGAAGTGTACAATCGGGCTGAAAATGTATTTAAAGCCATAAAAAGTTCATTTTGGCTCTCACACCTTAACTAAATGTTGTAGACTCAAACTTTTTGCTGTCATTAGTGTATTTTAGCAAAATGAAGATGATTCAAGCATTAATTTCATTGTGCTTTTGCTCATTTTGAAGATTTTGACATTTTCACCTGAAGTGTACAATCAGGCTGAAAATGCATTTAAAGCCATATAAAGTTCATTTTGGCTCTCACACCTTAACTAAATGTTGTAGACTCAAACTTTTTGCTGTCATTAGTGTATTTTAGCAAAATGAAGATGATTCAAGCATTAATTTCATTGTGCTTTTGCTCATTTTGAAGATTTTGACATTTTCACCTGAAGTGTACAATTAGGGGCTGAAAACGCGTTTAAAGCAATAAAAAGTTCATTTTGGCTCTCACACCTTAACTAAATGTTGTAGACTCAAACTTTTTGCTGTCATTAGTGTATGTTAGCAAAATGAAGATGATTCAAGCATTAATTTCATTGTGCTTTTGCTCATTTTGAAGATTTTGACATTTTCACCTGAAGTGTACAATCAGGCTGAAAATGCATTTAAAGCCATAAAAAGTTCATTTTGGCTCTCACACCTTAACTAAATGTTGTAGACTCAAACGTTTTGCTGTCATTAGTGTATGTTAGCAAAATGAAGATGATTCAAGCATTAATTTCATTGTGCTTTTGCTCATTTTGAAGATTTTGACATTTTCACCTGAAGTGTACAATCAGGCTGAAAATGCATTTAAAGCCATAAAAAGTTCATTTTGGCTCTCACACCTTAACTAAATGTTGTAGACTCAAACTTTTTGCTGTCATTAGTGTATGTTAGCAAAATGAAGATGATTCAAGCATTCATTTCATTGTGCTTTTGCTCATTTTGAAGATTTTGACATTTTCACCTGAAGTGTACAATCAGGCTGAAAATGCATTTAAAGCCATAAAAAGTTCATTTTGGCTCTCACACCTTAACTAAATGTTGTAGACTCAAACTTGTTGCTGTCATTAGTGTATTTTAGCAAAATGAAGATGATTCAAGCATTAATTTCATTGTGCTTTTGCTCATTTTGAAGATTTTGACATTTTCACCTGAAGTGTACAATCGGGCTGAAAATGCATTTAAAGCCATAAAAAGTTCATTTTGGCTCTCACACCTTAACTAAATGTTGTAGACTCAAACGTTTTGCTGTCATTAGTGTATTTTAGCAAAATGAAGATGATTCAAGCATTAATTTCATTGTGCTTTTGCTCATTTTGAAGATTTTGACATTTTCACCTGAAGTGTACAATCGGGCTGAAAATGCATTTAAAGCCATAAAAAGTTCATTTTGGCTCTCACACCTTAACTAAATGTTGTAGACTCAAACTTTTTGCTGTCATTAGTGTATTTTAGCAAAATGAAGATGATTCAAGCATTAATTTCATTGTGCTTTTGCTCATTTTGAAGATTTTGACATTTTCACCTGAAGTGTACAATCAGGCTGAAAATGCATTTAAAGCCATATAAAGTTCATTTTGGCTCTCACACCTTAACTAAATGTTGTAGACTCAAACTTTTTGCTGTCATTAGTGTATTTTAGCAAAATGAAGATGATTCAAGCATTAATTTCATTGTGCTTTTGCTCATTTTGAAGATTTTGACATTTTCACCTGAAGTGTACAATTAGGGGCTGAAAACGCGTTTAAAGCAATAAAAAGTTCATTTTGGCTCTCACACCTTAACTAAATGTTGTAGACTCAAACGTTTTGCTGTCATTAGTATATTTTAGCAAAATGAAGATGATTCAAGCATTAATTTTATTGTGCTTTTGCTCATTTTGAAGATTTTGACATTTTCACCTGAAGTGTACAATCGGGCTGAAAATGCATTTAAAGCCATAAAAAGTTCATTTTGGCTCTCACACCTTAACTAAATGTTGTAGACTCAAACTTTTTGCTGTCATTAGTGTATGTTAGCAAAATGAAGATGATTCAAGCATTAATTTCATTGTGCTTTTGCTCATTTTGAAGATTTTGACATTTTCACCTGAAGTGTACAATCAGGCTGAAAATGCATTTAAAGCCATAAAAAGTTCATTTTGGCTCTCACACCTTAACTAAATGTTGTAGATTCAAACTTTTTGCTGTCATTAGTGTATTTTAGCAAAATGAAGATGATTCAAGCATTAATTTCATTGTGCTTTTGCTCATTTTGAAGATTTTGACATTTTCACCTGAAGTGTACAATCAGGCTGAAAATGCATTTAAAGCCATAAAAAGATCATTTTGGCTCTCACACCTTAACTAAATGTTGTAGACTCAAACTTTTTGCTGTCATTAGTGTATTTTAGCAAAATGAAGATGATTCAAGCATTAATTTCATTGTGCTTTTGCTCATTTTGAAGATTTTGACATTTTCACCTGAAGTGTACAATCGGGCTGAAAATGCACTTAAAGCCATAAAAAGTTCATTTTGGCTCTCACACCTTAACTAAATGTTGTAGACTCAAACTTTTTGCTGTCATTAGTGTATTTTAGCAAAATGAAGATGATTCAAGCATTAATTTCATTGTGCTTTTGCTCATTTTGAAGATTTTGACATTTTCACCTGAAGTGTACAATTAGGGGCTGAAAACGCGTTTAAAGCAATAAAAAGTTCATTTTGGCTCTCACACCTTAACTAAATGTTGTAGACTCAAACTTTTTGCTGTCATTAGTATATTTTAGCAAAATGAAGATGATTCAAGCATTAATTTTATTGTGCTTTTGCTCATTTTGAAGATTTTGACATTTTCACCTGAAGTGTACAATCGGGCTGAAAATGCATTTAAAGCCATAAAAAGTTCATTTTGGCTCTCACACCTTAACTAAATGTTGTAGACTCAAACTTTTTGCTGTCATTAGTGTATGTTAGCAAAATGAAGATGAGTCAAGCATTAATTTCATTGTGCTTTTGCTCATTTTGAAGATTTTGACATTTTCACCTGAAGTGTACAATCGGGCTGAAAATGCATTTAAAGCCATAAAAAGTTCATTTTGGCTCTCACACCTTAACTAAATGTTGTAGACTCAAACGTTTTGCTGTCATTAGTGTATGTTAGCAAAATGAAGATGATTCAAGCATTAATTTCATTGTGCTTTTGCTCATTTTGAAGATTTTGACATTTTCACCTGAAGTGTACAATCAGGCTGAAAATGCATTTAAAGCCATAAAAAGTTCATTTTGGCTCTCACACCTTAACTAAATGTTGTAGACTCAAACTTTTTGCTGTCATTAGTGTATTTTAGCAAAATGAAGATGATTCAAGCATTAATTTCATTGTGCTTTTGCTCATTTTGAAGATTTTGACATTTTCACCTGAAGTGTACAATCAGGCTGAAAATGCATTTAAAGCCATAAAAAGTTCATTTTGGCTCTCACACCTTAACTAAATGTTGTAGACTCAAACTTTTTGATGTCATTAGTGTATTTTAGCAAAATGAAGATGATTCAAGCATTAATTTCATTGTGCTTTTGCTCATTTTGAAGATTTTGACATTTTCACCTGAAGTGTACAATTAGGGGCTGAAAACGCGTTTAAAGCAATAAAAAGTTCATTTTGGCTCTCACACCTTAACTAAATGTTGTAGACTCAAACTTTTTGCTGTCATTAGTATATTTTAGCAAAATGAAGATGATTCAAGCATTAATTTTATTGTGCTTTTGCTCATTTTGAAGATTTTGACATTTTCACCTGAAGTGTACAATCGGGCTGAAAATGCATTTAAAGCCATAAAAAGTTCATTTTGGCTCTCACACCTTAACTAAATGTTGTAGACTCAAACTTTTTGCTGTCATTAGTGTATGTTAGCAAAATGAAGATGATTCAAGCATTAATTTCATTGTGCTTTTGCTCATTTTGAAGATTTTGACATTTTCACCTGAAGTGTACAATCAGGCTGAAAATGCATTTAAAGCCATAAAAAGTTCATTTTGGCTCTCACACCTTAACTAAATGTTGTAGACTCAAACTTTTTGCTGTCATTAGTGTATGTTAGCAAAATGAAGATGATTCAAGCATTAATTTCATTGTGCTTTTGCTCATTTTGAAGATTTTGACATTTTCACCTGAAGTGTACAATCGGGCTGAAAATGCATTTAAAGCCATAAAAAGTTCATTTTGGCTCTCACACCTTAACTAAATGTTGTAGACGCAAACTTTTTGCTGTCATTAGTGTATTTTAGCAAAATGAAGATGATTCAAGCATTAATTTCATTGTGCTTTTGCTCATTTTGAAGATTTTGACATTTTCACCTGAAGTGTACAATTAGGGGCTGAAAACACGTTTAAAGCAATAAAAAGTTCATTTTGGCTCTCACACCTTAACTAAATGTTGTAGACTCAAACTTTTTGCTGTCATTAGTATATTTTAGCAAAATGAAGATGATTCAAGCATTCATTTTATTGTGCTTTTGCTCATTTTGAAGATTTTGACATTTTCACCTGAAGTGTACAATCGGGCTGAAAATGCATTTAAAGCCATAAAAAGTTCATTTTGGCTCTCACACCTTAACTAAATGTTGTAGACTCAAACTTTTTGCTGTCATTAGTGTATGTTAGCAAAATGAAGATGATTCAAGCATTAATTTCATTGTGCTTTTGATCATTTTGAAGATTTTGACATTTTCACCTGAAGTGTACAATCAGGCTGAAAATGCATTTAAAGCCATAAAAAGTTCATTTTGGCTCTCACACCTTAACTAAATGTTGTAGACTCAAACTTTTTAATGTGATTAGTGTATTTTAGCAAAATGAAGATGATTCAAGCATTAATTTCATTGTGCTTTTGCTCATTTTGAAGATTTTGACATTTTCACCTGAAGTGTACAATTAGGGGCTGAAAACGCGTTTAAAGCCATAAAAAGATCATTTTGGCTCTCACACCTTAACTAAATGTTGTAGACTCAAACTTTTTGCTGTCATTAGTGTATTTTAGCAAAATGAAGATGATTCAAGCATTAATTTCATTGTGCTTTTGCTCATTTTGAAGATTTTGACATTTTCACCTGAAGTGTACAATCGGGCTGAAAATGCACTTAAAGCCATAAAAAGTTCATTTTGGCTCTCACACCTTAACTAAATGTTGTAGACTCAAACTTTTTGCTGTCATTAGTGTATTTTAGCAAAATGAAGATGATTCAAGCATTAATTTCATTGTGCTTTTGCTCATTTTGAAGATTTTGACATTTTCACCTGAAGTGTACAATTAGGGGCTGAAAACGCGTTTAAAGCAATAAAAAGTTCATTTTGGCTCTCACACCTTAACTAAATGTTGTAGACTCAAACTTTTTGCTGTCATTAGTATATTTTAGCAAAATGAAGATGATTCAAGCATTCATTTTATTGTGCTTTTGCTCATTTTGAAGATTTTGACATTTTCACCTGAAGTGTACAATCGGGCTGAAAATGCATTTAAAGCCATAAAAAGTTCATTTTGGCTCTCACACCTTAACTAAATGTTGTAGACTCAAACTTTTTGCTGTCATTAGTGTATGTTAGCAAAATGAAGATGAGTCAAGCATTAATTTCATTGTGCTTTTGCTCATTTTGAAGATTTTGACATTTTCACCTGAAGTGTACAATCGGGCTGAAAATGCATTTAAAGCCATAAAAAGTTCATTTTGGCTCTCACACCTTAACTAAATGTTGTAGACTCAAACGTTTTGCTGTCATTAGTGTATGTTAGCAAAATGAAGATGATTCAAGCATTAATTTCATTGTGCTTTTGCTCATTTTGAAGATTTTGACATTTTCACCTGAAGTGTACAATCAGGCTGAAAATGCATTTAAAGCCATAAAAAGTTCATTTTGGCTCTCACACCTTAACTAAATGTTGTAGACTCAAACTTTTTGCTGTCATTAGTGTATTTTAGCAAAATGAAGATGATTCAAGCATTAATTTCATTGTGCTTTTGCTCATTTTGAAGATTTTGACATTTTCACCTGAAGTGTACAATCAGGCTGAAAATGCATTTAAAGCCATAAAAAGTTCATTTTGGCTCTCACACCTTAACTAAATGTTGTAGACTCAAACTTTTTGATGTCATTAGTGTATTTTAGCAAAATGAAGATGATTCAAGCATTAATTTCATTGTGCTTTTGCTCATTTTGAAGATTTTGACATTTTCACCTGAAGTGTACAATTAGGGGCTGAAAACGCGTTTAAAGCAATAAAAAGTTCATTTTGGCTCTCACACCTTAACTAAATGTTGTAGACTCAAACTTTTTGCTGTCATTAGTATATTTTAGCAAAATGAAGATGATTCAAGCATTAATTTTATTGTGCTTTTGCTCATTTTGAAGATTTTGACATTTTCACCTGAAGTGTACAATCGGGCTGAAAATGCATTTAAAGCCATAAAAAGTTCATTTTGGCTCTCACACCTTAACTAAATGTTGTAGACTCAAACTTTTTGCTGTCATTAGTGTATGTTAGCAAAATGAAGATGATTCAAGCATTAATTTCATTGTGCTTTTGCTCATTTTGAAGATTTTGACATTTTCACCTGAAGTGTACAATCAGGCTGAAAATGCATTTAAAGCCATAAAAAGTTCATTTTGGCTCTCACACCTTAACTAAATGTTGTAGACTCAAACTTTTTGCTGTCATTAGTGTATGTTAGCAAAATGAAGATGATTCAAGCATTAATTTCATTGTGCTTTTGCTCATTTTGAAGATTTTGACATTTTCACCTGAAGTGTACAATCGGGCTGAAAATGCATTTAAAGCCATAAAAAGTTCATTTTGGCTCTCACACCTTAACTAAATGTTGTAGACGCAAACTTTTTGCTGTCATTAGTGTATTTTAGCAAAATGAAGATGATTCAAGCATTAATTTCATTGTGCTTTTGCTCATTTTGAAGATTTTGACATTTTCACCTGAAGTGTACAATTAGGGGCTGAAAACACGTTTAAAGCAATAAAAAGTTCATTTTGGCTCTCACACCTTAACTAAATGTTGTAGACTCAAACTTTTTGCTGTCATTAGTATATTTTAGCAAAATGAAGATGATTCAAGCATTCATTTTATTGTGCTTTTGCTCATTTTGAAGATTTTGACATTTTCACCTGAAGTGTACAATCGGGCTGAAAATGCATTTAAAGCCATAAAAAGTTCATTTTGGCTCTCACACCTTAACTAAATGTTGTAGACTCAAACTTTTTGCTGTCATTAGTGTATGTTAGCAAAATGAAGATGATTCAAGCATTAATTTCATTGTGCTTTTGATCATTTTGAAGATTTTGACATTTTCACCTGAAGTGTACAATCAGGCTGAAAATGCATTTAAAGCCATAAAAAGTTCATTTTGGCTCTCACACCTTAACTAAATGTTGTAGACTCAAACTTTTTAATGTGATTAGTGTATTTTAGCAAAATGAAGATGATTCAAGCATTAATTTCATTGTGCTTTTGCTCATTTTGAAGATTTTGACATTTTCACCTGAAGTGTACAATTAGGGGCTGAAAACGCGTTTAAAGCAATAAAAAGTTCATTTTGGCTCTCACACCTTAACTAAATGTTGTAGACTCAAACTTTTTGCTGTCATTAGTATATTTTAGCAAAATGAAGATGATTCAAGCATTAATTTTATTGTGCTTTTGCTCATTTTGAAGATTTTGACATTTTCACCTGAAGTGTACAATCGGGCTGAAAATGCATTTAAAGCCATAAAAAGTTCATTTTGGCTCTCACACCTTAACTAAATGTTGTAGACTCAAACTTTTTGCTGTCATTAGTGTATTTTAGCAAAATGAAGATGATTCAAGCATTAATTTCATTGTGCTTTTGCTCATTTTGAAGATTTTGACATTTTCACCTGAAGTGTACAATTAGGGGCTGAAAACGCGTTTAAAGCAATAAAAAGTTCATTTTGGCTCTCACACCTTAACTAAATGTTGTAGACTCAAACTTTTTGCTGTCATTAGTATATTTTAGCAAAATGAAGATGATTCAAGCATTCATTTTATTGTGCTTTTGCTCATTTTGAAGATTTTGACATTTTCACCTGAAGTGTACAATCGGGCTGAAAATGCATTTAAAGCCATAAAAAGTTCATTTTGGCTCTCACACCTTAACTAAATGTTGTAGACTCAAACTTTTTGCTGTCATTAGTGTATGTTAGCAAAATGAAGATGATTCAAGCATTAATTTCATTGTGCTTTTGCTCATTTTGAAGATTTTGACATTTTCACCTGAAGTGTACAATCAGGCTGAAAATGCATTTAAAGCCATAAAAAGTTCATTTTGGCTCTCACACCTTAACTAAATGTTGTAGACGCAAACTTTTTGCTGTCATTAGTGTATTTTAGCAAAATGAAGATGATTCAAGCATTAATTTCATTGTGCTTTGGCTCATTTTGAAGATTTTGACATTTTCACCTGAAGTGTACAATTAGGGGCTGAAAACGCGTTTAAAGCAATAAAAAGTTCATTTTGGCTCTCACACCTTAACTAAATGTTGTAGACTCAAACTTTTTGCTGTCATTAGTATATTTTAGCAAAATGAAGATGATTCAAGCATTCATTTTATTGTGCTTTTGCTCATTTTGAAGATTTTGACATTTTCACCTGAAGTGTACAATCGGGCTGAAAATGCATTTAAAGCCATAAAAAGTTCATTTTGGCTCTCACACCTTAACTAAATGTTGTAGACTCAAACTTTTTGCTGTCATTAGTGTATGTTAGCAAAATGAAGATGATTCAAGCATTAATTTCATTGTGCTTTTGCTCATTTTGAAGATTTTGACATTTTCACCTGAAGTGTACAATTAGGGGCTGAAAACGCGTTTAAAGCAATAAAAAGTTCATTTTGGCTCTCACACCTTAACTAAATGTTGTAGACTCAAACTTTTTGCTGTCATTAGTATATTTTAGCAAAATGAAGATGATTCAAGCATTAATTTTATTGTGCTTTTGCTCATTTTGAAGATTTTGACATTTTCACCTGAAGTGTACAATCGGGCTGAAAATGCATTTAAAGCCATAAAAAGTTCATTTTGGCTCTTACACCTTAACTAAATGTTGTAGACTCAAACTTTTTGCTGTCATTAGTGTATTTTAGCAAAATGAAGATGATTCAAGCATTAATTTCATTGTGCTTTTGCTCATTTTGAAGATTTTGACATTTTCACCTGAAGTGTACAATTAGGGGCTGAAAACGCGTTTAAAGCAATAAAAAGTTCATTTTGGCTCTCACACCTTAACTAAATGTTGTAGACTCAAACTTTTTGCTGTCATTAGTATATTTTAGCAAAATGAAGATGATTCAAGCATTCATTTTATTGTGCTTTTGCTCATTTTGAAGATTTTGACATTTTCACCTGAAGTGTACAATCGGGCTGAAAATGCATTTAAAGCCATAAAAAGTTCATTTTGGCTCTCACACCTTAACTAAATGTTGTAGACTCAAACTTTTTGCTGTCATTAGTGTATGTTAGCAAAATGAAGATGATTCAAGCATTAATTTCATTGTGCTTTTGCTCATTTTGAAGATTTTGACATTTTCACCTGAAGTGTACAATTAGGGGCTGAAAACGCGTTTAAAGCAATAAAAAGTTCATTTTGGCTCTCACACCTTAACTAAATGTTGTAGACTCAAACTTTTTGCTGTCATTAGTGTATTTTAGCAAAATGAAGATGATTCAAGCATTAATTTCATTGTGCTTTTGCTCATTTTGAAGATTTTGACATTTTCACCTGAAGTGTACAATCGGGCTGAAAATGCATTTAAAGCCATAAAAAGTTCATTTTGGCTCTCACACCTTAACTAAATGTTGTAGACTCAAACTTTTTGCTGTCATTAGTGTATGTTAGCAAAATGAAGATGATTCAAGCATTAATTTCATTGTGCTTTTGCTCATTTTGAAGATTTTGACATTTTCACCTGAAGTGTACAATCAGGCTGAAAATGCATTTAAAGCCATAAAAAGTTCATTTTGGCTCTCACACCTTAACTAAATGTTGTAGACGCAAACTTTTTGCTGTCATTAGTGTATTTTAGCAAAATGAAGATGATTCAAGCATTAATTTCATTGTGCTTTGGCTCATTTTGAAGATTTTGACATTTTCACCTGAAGTGTACAATTAGGGGCTGAAAACGCGTTTAAAGCAATAAAAAGTTCATTTTGGCTCTCACACCTTAACTAAATGTTGTAGACTCAAACTTTTTGCTGTCATTAGTATATTTTAGCAAAATGAAGATGATTCAAGCATTCATTTTATTGTGCTTTTGCTCATTTTGAAGATTTTGACATTTTCACCTGAAGTGTACAATCGGGCTGAAAATGCATTTAAAGCCATAAAAAGTTCATTTTGGCTCTCACACCTTAACTAAATGTTGTAGACTCAAACTTTTTGCTGTCATTAGTGTATGTTAGCAAAATGAAGATGATTCAAGAATTAATTTCATTGTGCTTTTGCTCATTTTGAAGATTTTGACATTTTCACCTGAAGTGTACAATTAGGGGCTGAAAACGCGTTTAAAGCAATAAAAAGTTCATTTTGGCTCTCACACCTTAACTAAATGTTGTAGACTCAAACTTTTTGCTGTCATTAGTATATTTTAGCAAAATGAAGATGATTCAAGCATTAATTTTATTGTGCTTTTGCTCATTTTGAAGATTTTGACATTTTCACCTGAAGTGTACAATCGGGCTGAAAATGCATTTAAAGCCATAAAAAGTTCATTTTGGCTCTTACACCTTAACTAAATGTTGTAGACTCAAACTTTTTGCTGTCATTAGTGTATTTTAGCAAAATGAAGATGATTCAAGCATTAATTTCATTGTGCTTTTGCTCATTTTGAAGATTTTGACATTTTCACCTGAAGTGTACAATTAGGGGCTGAAAACGCGTTTAAAGCAATAAAAAGTTCATTTTGGCTCTCACACCTTAACTAAATGTTGTAGACTCAAACTTTTTGCTGTCATTAGTATATTTTAGCAAAATGAAGATGATTCAAGCATTCATTTTATTGTGCTTTTGCTCATTTTGAAGATTTTGACATTTTCACCTGAAGTGTACAATCGGGCTGAAAATGCATTTAAAGCCATAAAAAGTTCATTTTGGCTCTCACACCTTAACTAAATGTTGTAGACTCAAACTTTTTGCTGTCATTAGTGTATGTTAGCAAAATGAAGATGATTCAAGCATTAATTTCATTGTGCTTTTGCTCATTTTGAAGATTTTGACATTTTCACCTGAAGTGTACAATTAGGGGCTGAAAACGCGTTTAAAGCAATAAAAAGTTCATTTTGGCTCTCACACCTTAACTAAATGTTGTAGACTCAAACTTTTTGCTGTCATTAGTGTATTTTAGCAAAATGAAGATGATTCAAGCATTAATTTCATTGTGCTTTTGCTCATTTTGAAGATTTTGACATTTTCACCTGAAGTGTACAATCAGGCTGAAAATGCATTTAAAGCCATAAAAAGTTCATTTTGGCTCTCACACCTTAACTAAATGTTGTAGACTCAAACTTTTTTCTGTCATTAGTGTATTTTAGCAAAATGAAGATGATTCAAGCATTAATTTCATTGTGCTTTTGCTCATTTTGAAGATTTTGACATTTTCACCTGAAGTGTACAATCAGGCTGAAAATGCATTTAAAGCCATAAAAAGTTCATTTTGGCTCTCACACCTTAACTAAATGTTGTAGACTCAAACTTTTTGCTGTCATTAGTGTATGTTAGCAAAATGAAGATGATTCAAGCATTAATTTCATTGTGCTTTTGCTCATTTTGAAGATTTTGACATTTTCACCTGAAGTGTACAATCAGGCTGAAAATGCATTTAAAGCCATAAAAAGTTCATTTTGGCTCTCACACCTTAACTAAATGTTGTAGACTCAAACTTTTTGCTGTCATTAGTGTATTTTAGCAAAATGAAGATGATTCAAGCATTAATTTCATTGTGCTTTTGCTCATTTTGAAGATTTTGACATTTTCACCTGAAGTGTACAATCAGGCTGAAAATGCATTTAAAGCCATAAAAAGTTCATTTTGGCTCTCACACCTTAACTAAATGTTGTAGACTCAAACTTTTTGCTGTCATTAGTGTATTTTAGCAAAATGAAGATGATTCAAGCATTAATTTCATTGTGCTTTTGCTCATTTTGAAGATTTTGACATTTTCACCTGAAGTGTACAATTAGGGGCTGAAAACGCGTTTAAAGCAATAAAAAGTTCATTTTGGCTCTCACACCTTAACTAAATGTTGTAGACTCAAACTTTTTGCTGTCATTAGTATATTTTAGCAAAATGAAGATGATTCAAGCATTAATTTTATTGTGCTTTTGCTCATTTTGAAGATTTTGACATTTTCACCTGAAGTGTACAATCGGGCTGAAAATGCATTTAAAGCCATAAAAAGTTCATTTTGGCTCTCACACCTTAACTAAATGTTGTAGACTCAAACTTTTTGCTGTCATTAGTGTATTTTAGCAAAATGAAGATGATTCAAGCATTAATTTCATTGTGCTTTTGCTCATTTTGAAGATTTTGACATTTTCACCTGAAGTGTACAATCAGGCTGAAAATGCATTTAAAGCCATAAAAAGTTCATTTTGGCTCTCACACCTTAACTAAATGTTGTAGACTCAAACTTTTTGCTGTCATTAGTGTATGTTAGCAAAATGAAGATGATTCAAGCATTAATTTTATTGTGCTTTTGCTCATTTTGAAGATTTTGACATTTTTACCTGAAGTGTACAATCGGGCTGAAAATGCATTTAAAGCCATAAAAAGTTCATTTTGGCTCTCACACCTTAACTAAATGTTGTAGACTCAAACTTTTTGCTGTCATTAGTGTATTTTAGCAAAATGAAGATGATTCAAGCATTAATTTCATTGTGCTTTTGCTCATTTTGAAGATTTTGACATTTTCACCTGAAGTGTACAATCAGGCTGAAAATGCATTTAAAGCCATAAAAAGTTCATTTTGGCTCTCACACCTTAACTAAATGTTGTAGACTCAAACTTTTTGCTGTCATTAGTGTATGTTAGCAAAATGAAGATGATTCAAGCATTAATTTCATTGTGCTTTTGCTCATTTTGAAGATTTTGACATTTTCACCTGAAGTGTACAATCAGGCTGAAAATGCATTTAAAGCAATAAAAAGTTCATTTTGGCTCTCACACCTTAACTAAATGTTGTAGACTCAAACTTTTTGCTGTCATTAGTGTATTTTAGCAAAATGAAGATGATTCAAGCATTAATTTCATTGTGCTTTTGCTCATTTTGAAGATTTTGACATTTTCACCTGAAGTGTACAATCAGGCTGAAAATGCATTTAAAGCCATAAAAAGTTCATTTTGGCTCTCACACCTTAACTAAATGTTGTAGACTCAAACTTTTTGCTGTCATTAGTGTATGTTAGCAAAATGAAGATGATTCAAGCATTAATTTCATTGTGCTTTTGCTCATTTTGAAGATTTTGACATTTTCACCTGAAGTGTACAATCAGGCTGAAAATGCATTTAAAGCCATAAAAAGTTCATTTTGGCTCTCACACCTTAACTAAATGTTGTAGACTCAAACTTTTTGTTGTCATTAGTGTATTTTAGCAAAATGAAGATGATTCAAGCATTAATTTCATTGTGCTTTTGCTCATTTTGAGGATTTTGACATTTTCACCTGAAGTGTACAATCAGGCTGAAAATGCATTTAAAGCCATAAAAAGTTCATTTTGGCTCTCACACCTTAACTAAATGTTGTAGACTCAAACTTTTTGCTGTCATTAGTGTATTTTAGCAAAATGAAGATGATTCAAGCATTAATTTCATTGTGCTTTTGCTCATTTTGAAGATTTTGACATTTTCACCTGAAGTGTACAATTAGGGGCTGAAAACGCGTTTAAAGCAATAAAAAGTTCATTTTGGCTCTCACACCTTAACTAAATGTTGTAGACTCAAACTTTTTGCTGTCATTAGTATATTTTAGCAAAATGAAGATGATTCAAGCATTAATTTTATTGTGATTTTGCTCATTTTGAAGATTTTGACATTTTCACCTGAAGTGTACAATCGGGCTGAAAATGCATTTAAAGCCATAAAAAGTTCATTTTGGCTCTCACACCTTAACTAAATGTTGTAGACTCAAACTTTTTGCTGTCATTAGTGTATGTTAGCAAAATGAAGATGATTCAAGCATTAATTTCATTGTGCTTTTGCTCATTTTGAAGATTTTGACATTTTCACCTGAAGTGTACAATCAGGCTGAAAATGCATTTAAAGCCATAAAAAGTTCATTTTGGCTCTCACACCTTAACTAAATGTTGTAGACTCAAACTTTTTGCTGTCATTAGTGTATTTTAGCAAAATGAAGACGATTCAAGCATTAATTTCATTGTGCTTTTGCTCATTTTGAAGATTTTGACATTTTCACCTGAAGTGTACAATCAGGCTGAAAATGCATTTAAAGCCATAAAAAGTTCATTTTGGCTCTCACACCTTAACTAAATGTTGTAGACTCAAACTTTTTGCTGTCATTAGTGTATTTTAGCAAAATGAAGATGATTCAAGCATTAATTTCATTGTGCTTTTGCTCATTTTGAAGATTTTGACATTTTCACCTGAAGTGTACAATTAGGGGCTGAAAACGCGTTTAAAGCAATAAAAAGTTCATTTTGGCTCTCACACCTTAACTAAATGTTGTAGACTCAAACTTTTTGCTGTCATTAGTATATTTTAGCAAAATGAAGATGATTCAAGCATTAATTTTATTGTGCTTTTGCTCATTTTGAAGATTTTGACATTTTCACCTGAAGTGTACAATCGGGCTGAAAATGCATTTAAAGCCATAAAAAGTTAATTTTGGCTCTCACACCTTAACTAAATGTTGTAGACTCAAACTTTTTGCTGTCATTAGTGTATTTTAGCAAAATGAAGAGGATTCAAGCATTAATTTCATTGTGCTTTTGCTCATTTTGAAGATTTTGACATTTTCACCTGAAGTGTACAATCAGGCTGAAAATGCATTTAAAGCCATAAAAAGTTCATTTTGGCTCTCACACCTTAACTAAATGTTGTAGACTCAAACTTTTTGCTGTCATTAGTGTATGTTAGCAAAATGAAGATGATTCAAGCATTAATTTCATTGTGCTTTTGCTCATTTTGAAGATTTTGACATTTTCACCTGAAGTGTACAATCAGGCTGAAAATGCATTTAAAGCCATAAAAAGTTCATTTTGGCTCTCACACCTTAACTAAATGTTGTAGACTCAAACTTTTTGCTGTCATTAGTGTATTTTAGCAAAATGAAGATGATTCAAGCATTAATTTCATTGTGCTTTTGCTCATTTTGAAGATTTTGACATTTTCACCTGAAGTGTACAATCGGGCTGAAAATGCATTTAAAGCCATAAAAAGTTCATTTTGGCTCTCACACCTTAACTAAATGTTGTAGACTCAAACTTTTTGCTGTCATTAGTGTATTTTAGCAAAATGAAGATGATTCAAGCATTAATTTCATTGTGCTTTTGCTCATTTTGAAGATTTTGACATTTTCACCTGAAGTGTACAATCGGGCTGAAAATGCATTTAAAGCCATAAAAAGTTCATTTTGGCTCTCACACCTTAACTAAATGTTGTAGACTCAAACGTTTTGCTGTCATTAGTGTATGTTAGCAAAATGAAGATGATTCAAGCATTAATTTCATTGTGCTTTTGCTCATTTTGAAGATTTTGACATTTTCACCTGAAGTGTACAATCAGGCTGAAAATGCATTTAAAGCCATAAAAAGTTCATTTTGGCTCTCACACCTTAACTAAATGTTGTAGACTCAAACTTTTTGCTGTCATTAGTGTATTTTAGCAAAATGAAGATGATTCAAGCATTAATTTCATTGTGCTTTTGCTCATTTTGAAGATTTTGACATTTTCACCTGAAGTGTACAATCAGGCTGAAAATGCATTTAAAGCCATAAAAAGTTCATTTTGGCTCTCACACCTTAACTAAATGTTGTAGACTCAAACTTTTTGATGTCATTAGTGTATTTTAGCAAAATGAAGATGATTCAAGCATTAATTTCATTGTGCTTTTGCTCATTTTGAAGATTTTGACATTTTCACCTGAAGTGTACAATTAGGGGCTGAAAACGCGTTTAAAGCAATAAAAAGTTCATTTTGGCTCTCACACCTTAACTAAATGTTGTAGACTCAAACTTTTTGCTGTCATTAGTGTATTTTAGCAAAATGAAGATGATTCAAGCATTAATTTCATTGAGCTTTTGCTCATTTTGAAGATTTTGACATTTTCACCTGAAGTGTACAATCGGGCTGAAAATGTTTTTAAAGCAATAAAAAGTTCATTTTGGCTCTCACACCTTAACTAAATGTTGTAGATTCAAACTTTTTGCTGTCATTAGTGTATTTTAGCAAAATGAAGATGATTGAAGTATTAATTTCATTGTGCTTTTGCTCATTTTGAAGATTTTGACATTTTCACCTGAAGTGTACAATTAGGGGCTGAAAACGCGTTTAAAGCAATAAAAAGTTCATTTTGGCTCTCACACCTTAACTAAATGTTGTAGACTCAAACTTTTTGCTGTCATTAGTATATTTTAGCAAAATGAAGATGATTCAAGCATTAATTTTATTGTGCTTTTGCTCATTTTGAAGATTTTGACATTTTCACCTGAAGTGTACAATCGGGCTGAAAATGCATTTAAAGCCATAAAAAGTTCATTTTGGCTCTCACACCTTAACTAAATGTTGTAGACTCAAACTTTTTGCTGTCATTAGTGTATGTTAGCAAAATGAAGATGATTCAAGCATTAATTTCATTGTGCTTTTGCTCATTTTGAAGATTTTGACATTTTCACCTGAAGTGTACAATTAGGGGCTGAAAACGCGTTTAAAGCAATAAAAAGTTCATTTTGGCTCTCACACCTTAACTAAATGTTGTAGACTCAAACTTTTTGCTGTCATTAGTATATTTTAGCAAAATGAAGATGATTCAAGCATTAATTTTATTGTGCTTTTGCTCATTTTGAAGATTTTGACATTTTCACCTGAAGTGTACAATCGGGCTGAAAATGCATTTAAAGCCATAAAAAGTTCATTTAGGCTCTCACACCTTAACTAAATGTTGTAGACTCAAACTTTTTGCTCTCATTAGTGTATTTTAGCAAAATGAAGATGATTCAAGCAATAATTTCATTGTGCTTTTGCTCATTTTGAAGATTTTGACATTTTCACCTGAAGTGTACAATCAGGCTGCAAATGCATTTAAAGCCATAAAAAGTTCATTTTGGCTCTCACACCTTAACTAAATGTTGTAGACTCAAACTTGTTGCTGTCATTAGTGTATTTTAGCAAAATGAAGATGATTCAAGCATTAATTTCATTGTGCTTTTGCTCATTTTGAAGATTTTGACATTTTCACCTGAAGTGTACAATAAGGCTGAAAATGCATTTAAAGCCATAAAAAGTTCATTTTGGCTCTCACACCTTAACTAAATGTTGTAGACTCAAACTTTTTGCTGTCATTAGTGTATGTTAGCAAAATGAAGATGATTCAAGCATTAATTTCATTGTGCTTTTGCTCATTTTGAAGATTTTGACATTTTCACCTGAAGTGTACAATCAGGCTGAAAATGCATTTAAAGCCATAAAAAGTTCATTTTGGCTCTCACACCTTAACTAAATGTTGTAGACTCAAACTTTTTGCTGTCATTAGTGTATTTTAGCAAAATGAAGATGATTCAAGCATTAATTTCATTGTGCTTTTGCTCATTTTGAAGATTTTGACATTTTCACCTGAAGTGTACAATCGGGCTGAAAATGCATTTAAAGCCATAAAAAGTTCATTTTGGCTCTCACACCTTAACTAAATGTTGTAGACTCAAACCTTCTGCTGTCATTAGTGTATGTTAGCAAAATGAAGATGATTCAAGCATTAATTTCATTGTGCTTTTGCTCATTTTGAAGATTTTGACATTTTCACCTGAAGTGTACAATTAGGGGCTGAAAACGCGTTTAAAGCAATAAAAAGTTCATTTTGGCTCTCACACCTTAACTAAATGTTGTAGACTCAAACTTTTTGCTGTCATTAGTATATTTTAGCAAAATGAAGATGATTCAAGCATTAATTTTATTGTGCTTTTGCTCATTTTGAAGATTTTGACATTTTCACCTGAAGTGTACAATCGGGCTGAAAATGCATTTAAAGCCATAAAAAGTTCATTTAGGCTCTCACACCTTAACTAAATGTTGTAGACTCAAACTTTTTGCTCTCATTAGTGTATTTTAGCAAAATGAAGATGATTCAAGCAATAATTTCATTGTGCTTTTGCTCATTTTGAAGATTTTGACATTTTCACCTGAAGTGTACAATCAGGCTGCAAATGCATTTAAAGCCATAAAAAGTTCATTTTGGCTCTCACACCTTAACTAAATGTTGTAGACTCAAACTTGTTGCTGTCATTAGTGTATTTTAGCAAAATGAAGATGATTCAAGCATTAATTTCATTGTGCTTTTGCTCATTTTGAAGATTTTGACATTTTCACCTGAAGTGTACAATAAGGCTGAAAATGCATTTAAAGCCATAAAAAGTTCATTTTGGCTCTCACACCTTAACTAAATGTTGTAGACTCAAACTTTTTGCTGTCATTAGTGTATGTTAGCAAAATGAAGATGATTCAAGCATTAATTTCATTGTGCTTTTGCTCATTTTGAAGATTTTGACATTTTCACCTGAAGTGTACAATCAGGCTGAAAATGCATTTAAAGCCATAAAAAGTTCATTTTGGCTCTCACACCTTAACTAAATGTTGTAGACTCAAACTTTTTGCTGTCATTAGTGTATGTTAGCAAAATGAAGATGATTCAAGCATTCATTTCATTGTGCTTTTGCTCATTTTGAAGATTTTGACATTTTCACCTGAAGTGTACAATCAGGCTGAAAATGCATTTAAAGCCATAAAAAGTTCATTTTGGCTCTCACACCTAAACTAAATGTTGCAGACTCAAACTTTTTGCTGTCATTAGTGTATTTTAGCAAAATGAAGGTGATTCAAGCATTAATTTCATTGTGCTTTTGCTCATTTTGAAGATTTTGACATTTTCACCTGAAGTGTACAATTAGGGGCTGAAAACGCGTTTAAAGCAATAAAAAGTTCATTTTGGCTCTCACACCTTAACTAAATGTTGTAGACTCAAACTTTTTGCTGTCATTAGTATATTTTAGCAAAATGAAGATGATTCAAGCATTAATTTTATTGTGCTTTTGCTCATTTTGAAGATTTTGACATTTTCACCTGAAGTGTACAATTAGGGGCTGAAAACGCGTTTAAAGCAATAAAAAGTTCATTTTGGCTCTCACACCTTAACTAAATGTTGTAGACTCAAACTTTTTGCTGTCATTAGTATATTTTAGCAAAATGAAGATGATTCAAGCATTAATTTTATTGTGCTTTTGCTCATTTTGAAGATTTTGACATTTTCACCTGAAGTGTACAATCGGGCTGAAAATGCATTTAAAGCCATAAAAAGTTCATTTTGGCACTCACACCTTAACTAAATGTTGTAGACTCAAACTTTTTGCTGTCATTAGTGTATGTTAGCAAAATGAAGATGATTCAAGCATTAATTTCATTGTGCTTTTGCTCATTTTGAAGATTTTGACATTTTCACCTGAAGTGTACAATCAGGCTGAAAATGCATTTAAAGCCATAAAAAGTTCATTTTGCCTCTCACACCTTAACTAAATGTTGTAGACTCAAACTTTTTGCTGTCATTAGTGTATGTTAGCAAAATGAAGATGATTCAAGCATTCATTTCATTGTGCTTTTGCTCATTTTGAAGATTTTGACATTTTCACCTGAAGTGTACAATCAGGCTGAAAATGCATTTAAAGCCATAAAAAGTTCATTTTGGCTCTCACACCTTAACTAAATGTTGTAGACTCAAACTTTTTGCTGTCATTAGTGTATTTTAGCAAAATGAAGATGATTCAAGCATTAATTTCATTGTGCTTTTGCTCATTTTGAAGATTTTGACATTTTCACCTGAAGTGTACAATCGGGCTGAAAATGCATTTAAAGCCATAAAAAGTTCATTTTGGCTCTCACACCTTAACTAAATGTTGTAGACTCAAACGTTTTGCTGTCATTAGTGTATTTTAGCAAAATGAAGATGATTCAAGCATTAATTTCATTGTGCTTTTGCTCATTTTGAAGATTTTGACATTTTCACCTGAAGTGTACAATCGGGCTGAAAATGTATTTAAAGCCATAAAAAGTTCATTTTGGCTCTCACACCTTAACTAAATGTTGTAGACTCAAACTTTTTGCTGTCATTAGTGTATTTTAGCAAAATGAAGATGATTCAAGCATTAATTTCATTGTGCTTTTGCTCATTTTGAAGATTTTGACATTTTCACCTGAAGTGTACAATCAGGCTGAAAATGCATTTAAAGCCATATAAAGTTCATTTTGGCTCTCACACCTTAACTAAATGTTGTAGACTCAAACTTTTTGCTGTCATTAGTGTATTTTAGCAAAATGAAGATGATTCAAGCATTAATTTCATTGTGCTTTTGCTCATTTTGAAGATTTTGACATTTTCACCTGAAGTGTACAATTAGGGGCTGAAAACGCGTTTAAAGGAATAAAAAGTTCATTTTGGCTCTCACACCTTAACTAAATGTTGTAGACTCAAACTTTTTGCTGTCATTAGTGTATGTTAGCAAAATGAAGATGATTCAAGCATTAATTTCATTGTGCTTTTGCTCATTTTGAAGATTTTGACATTTTCACCTGAAGTGTACAATCAGGCTGAAAATGCATTTAAAGCCATAAAAAGTTCATTTTGGCTCTCACACCTTAACTAAATGTTGTAGATTCAAACTTTTTGCTGTCATTAGTGTATTTTAGCAAAATGAAGATGATTCAAGCATTAATTTCATTGTGCTTTTGCTCATTTTGAAGATTTTGACATTTTCACCTGAAGTGTACAATCAGGCTGAAAATGCATTTAAAGCCATAAAAAGATCATTTTGGCTCTCACACCTTAACTAAATGTTGTAGACTCAAACTTTTTGCTGTCATTAGTGTATTTTAGCAAAATGAAGATGATTCAAGCATTAATTTCATTGTGCTTTTGCTCATTTTGAAGATTTTGACATTTTCACCTGAAGTGTACAATCGGGCTGAAAATGCATTTAAAGCCATAAAAAGTTCATTTTGGCTCTCACACCTTAACTAAATGTTGTAGACTCAAACGTTTTGCTGTCATTAGTGTATGTTAGCAAAATGAAGATGATTCAAGCATTAATTTCATTGTTCTTTTTTTCTCATTTTGAAGATTTTGACATTTTCACCTGAAGTGTACAATTAGGGGCTGAAAACGCGTTTAAAGCAATAAAAAGTTCATTTTGGCTCTCACACCTTAACTAAATGTTGTAGACTCAAACTTTTTGCTGTCATTAGTATATTTTAGCAAAATGAAGATGATTCAAGCATTAATTTTATTGTGCTTTTGCTCATTTTGAAGATTTTGACATTTTCACCTGAAGTGTACAATCGGGCTGAAAATGCATTTAAAGCCATAAAAAGTTCATTTTGGCTCTCACACCTTAACTAAATGTTGTAGACTCAAACTTTTTGCTGTCATTAGTGTATGTTAGCAAAATAAGGATGATTCAAGCATTAATTTCATTGTGCTTTTGCTCATTTTGAAGATTTTGACATTTTCACCTGAAGTGTACAATTAGGGGCTGAAAACGCGTTTAAAGGAATAAAAAGTTCATTTTGGCTCTCACACCTTAACTAAATGTTGTAGACTCAAACTTTTTGCTGTCATTAGTGTATGTTAGCAAAATGAAGATGATTCAAGCATTAATTTCATTGTGCTTTTGCTCATTTTGAAGATTTTGACATTTTCACCTGAAGTGTACAATCAGGCTGAAAATGCATTTAAAGCCATAAAAAGTTCATTTTGGCTCTCACACCTTAACTAAATGTTGTAGATTCAAACTTTTTGCTGTCATTAGTGTATTTTAGCAAAATGAAGATGATTCAAGCATTAATTTCATTGTGCTTTTGCTCATTTTGAAGATTTTGACATTTTCACCTGAAGTGTACAATCAGGCTGAAAATGCATTTAAAGCCATAAAAAGATCATTTTGGCTCTCACACCTTAACTAAATGTTGTAGACTCAAACTTTTTGCTGTCATTAGTGTATTTTAGCAAAATGAAGATGATTCAAGCATTAATTTCATTGTGCTTTTGCTCATTTTGAAGATTTTGACATTTTCACCTGAAGTGTACAATCGGGCTGAAAATGCATTTAAAGCCATAAAAAGTTCATTTTGGCTCTCACACCTTAACTAAATGTTGTAGACTCAAACGTTTTGCTGTCATTAGTGTATGTTAGCAAAATGAAGATGATTCAAGCATTAATTTCATTGTTCTTTTTTTCTCATTTTGAAGATTTTGACATTTTCACCTGAAGTGTACAATTAGGGGCTGAAAACGCGTTTAAAGCAATAAAAAGTTCATTTTGGCTCTCACACCTTAACTAAATGTTGTAGACTCAAACTTTTTGCTGTCATTAGTATATTTTAGCAAAATGAAGATGATTCAAGCATTAATTTTATTGTGCTTTTGCTCATTTTGAAGATTTTGACATTTTCACCTGAAGTGTACAATCGGGCTGAAAATGCATTTAAAGCCATAAAAAGTTCATTTTGGCTCTCACACCTTAACTAAATGTTGTAGACTCAAACTTTTTGCTGTCATTAGTGTATGTTAGCAAAATGAAGATGATTCAAGCATTAATTTCATTGTGCTTTTGCTCATTTTGAAGATTTTGACATTTTCACCTGAAGTGTACAATCGGGCTGAAAATGCATTTAAAGCCATAAAAAGTTCATTTTGGCTCTCACACCTTAACTAAATGTTGTAGATTCAAACTTTTTGCTGTCATTAGTGTATTTTAGCAAAATGAAGATGATTCAAGCATTAATTTCATTGTGCTTTTGCTCATTTTGAAGATTTTGACATTTTCACCTGAAGTGTACAATCAGGCTGAAAATGCATTTAAAGCCATAAAAAGATCATTTTGGCTCTCACACCTTAACTAAATGTTGTAGACTCAAACTTTTTGCTGTCATTAGTGTATTTTAGCAAAATGAAGATGATTCAAGCATTAATTTCATTGTGCTTTTGCTCATTTTGAAGATTTTGACATTTTCACCTGAAGTGTACAATCGGGCTGAAAATGCATTTAAAGCCATAAAAAGTTCATTTTGGCTCTCACACCTTAACTAAATGTTGTAGACTCAAACTTTTTGCTGTCATTAGTGTATTTTAGCAAAATGAAGATGATTCAAGCATTAATTTCATTGTGCTTTTGCTCATTTTGAAGATTTTGACATTTTCACCTGAAGTGTACAATTAGGGGCTGAAAACGCGTTTAAAGCAATAAAAAGTTCATTTTGGCTCTCACACCTTAACTAAATGTTGTAGACTCAAACTTTTTGCTGTCATTAGTATATTTTAGCAAAATGAAGATGATTCAAGCATTAATTTTATTGTGCTTTTGCTCATTTTGAAGATTTTGACATTTTCACCTGAAGTGTACAATCGGGCTGAAAATGCATTTAAAGCCATAAAAAGTTCATTTTGGCTCTCACACCTTAACTAAATGTTGTAGACTCAAACTTTTTGCTGTCATTAGTGTATGTTAGCAAAATGAAGATGATTCAAGCATTAATTTCATTGTGCTTTTGCTCATTTTGAAGATTTTGACATTTTCACCTGAAGTGTACAATCAGGCTGAAAATGCATTTAAAGCCATAAAAAGTTCATTTTGGCTCTCACACCTTAACTAAATGTTGTAGACTCAAACTTTTTGCTGTCATTAGTGTATGTTAGCAAAATGAAGATGATTCAAGCATTAATTTTATTGTGCTTTTGCTCATTTTGAAGATTTTGACATTTTCACCTGAAGTGTACAATCGGGCTGAAAATGCATTTAAAGCCATAAAAAGTTCATTTTGGCTCTCACACCTTAACTAAATGTTGTAGACTCAAACTTTTTGCTGTCATTAGTGTATTTTAGCAAAATGAAGATGATTCAAGCATTAATTTCATTGTGCTTTTGCTCATTTTGAAGATTTTGACATTTTCACCTGAAGTGTACAATCGGGCTGAAAATGCATTTAAAGCAATAAAAAGTTCATTTTGGCTCTCACACCTTAACTAAATGTTGTAGATTCAAACTTTTTGCTGTCATTAGTGTATTTTAGCAAAATGAAGATGATTCAAGTATTAATTTCATTGTGCTTTTGCTCATTTTGAAGATTTTGACATTTTCACCTGAAGTGTACAATTAGGGGCTGAAAACGCGTTTAAAGCAATAAAAAGTTCATTTTGGCTCTCACACCTTAACTAAATGTTGTAGACTCAAACTTTTTGCTGTCATTAGTATATTTTAGCAAAATGAAGATGATTCAAGCATTAATTTTATTGTGCTTTTGCTCATTTTGAAGATTTTGACATTTTCACCTGAAGTGTACAATCGGGCTGAAAATGCATTTAAAGCCATAAAAAGTTCATTTTGGCTCTCACACCTTAACTAAATGTTGTAGACTCAAACTTTTTGCTGTCATTAGTGTATGTTAGCAAAATGAAGATGATTCAAGCATTAATTTCATTGTGCTTTTGCTCATTTTGAAGATTTTGACATTTTCACCTGAAGTGTACAATCAGGCTGAAAATGCATTTAAAGCCATAAAAAGTTCATTTTGGCTCTCACACCTTAACTAAATGTTGTAGACTCAAACTTTTTGCTGTCATTAGTGTATTTTAGCAAAATGAAGATGATTCAAGCATTAATTTCATTGTTCTTTTTTTCTCATTTTGAAGATTTTGACATTTTCACCTGAAGTGTACAATCAGGCTGAAAATGCATTTAAAGCCATAAAAAGTTCATTTTGGCTCTCACACCTTAACTAAATGTTGTAGACTCAAACTTTTTGCTGTCATTAGTGTATGTTAGCAAAATGAAGATGATTCAAGCATTAATTTCATTGTGCTTTTGCTCATTTTGAAGATTTTGACATTTTCACCTGAAGTGTACAATCAGGCTGAAAATGCATTTAAAGCCATAAAAAGTTCATTTTGGCTCTCACACCTTAACTAAATGTTGTAGACTCAAACTTTTTGCTGTCATTAGTGTATTTTAGCAAAATGAAGATGATTCAAGCATTAATTTCATTGTGCTTTTGCTCATTTTGAAGATTTTGACATTTTCACCTGAAGTGTACAATTAGGGGCTGAAAACGCGTTTAAAGCAATAAAAAGTTCATTTTTGCTCTCACACCTTAACTAAATGTTGTAGACTCAAACTTTTTGCTGTCATTAGTGTATGTTAGCAAAATGAAGATGATTCAAGCATTAATTTCATTGTGCTTTTGCTCATTTTGAAGATTTTGACATTTTCACCTGAAGTGTACAATCAGGCTGAAAATGCATTTAAAGCCATAAAAAGTTCATTTTGGCTCTCACACCTTAACTAAATGTTGTAGACTCAAACTTTTTGCTGTCATTAGTGTATTTTAGCAAAATGAAGATGATTCAAGCATTAATTTCATTGTGCTTTTGCTCATTTTGAAGATTTTGACATTTTCACCTGAAGTGTACAATCGGGCTGAAAATGCATTTAAAGCCATAAAAAGTTCATTTTGGCTCTCACACCTTAACTAAATGTTGTAGACTCAAACTTTTTGCTGTCATTAGTGTATTTTAGCAAAATGAAGATGATTCAAGTATTAATTTCATTGTGCTTTTGCTCATTTTGAAGATTTTGACATTTTCACCTGAAGTGTACAATTAGGGGCTGAAAACGCGTTTAAAGCAATAAAAAGGTCATTTTGGCTCTCACACCTTAACTAAATGTTGTAGACTCAAACTTTTTGCTGTCATTAGTATATTTTAGCAAAATGAAGATGATTCAAGTATTAATTTCATTGTGCTTTTGCTCATTTTGAAGATTTTGACATTTTCACCTGAAGTGTACAATTAGGGGCTGAAAACGCGTTTAAAGCAATAAAAAGTTCATTTTGGCTCTCACACCTTAACTAAATGTTGTAGACTCAAACTTTTTGCTGTCATTAGTGTATTTTAGCAAAATGAAGATGATTCAAGCATTAATTTCATTGTGCTTTTGCTCATTTTGAAGATTTTGACATTTTCACCTGAAGTGTACAATCAGGCTGAAAATGCATTTAAAGCCATAAAAAGTTCATTTTGGCTCTCACACCTTAACTAAATGTTGTAGACTCAAACTTTTTGCTGTCATTAGTGTATGTTAGCAAAATGAAGATGATTCAAGCATTAATTTTATTGTGCTTTTGCTCATTTTGAAGATTTTGACATTTTCACCTGAAGTGTACAATCGGGCTGAAAATGCATTTAAAGCCATAAAAAGTTCATTTTGGCTCTCACACCTTAACTAAATGTTGTAGACTCAAACTTTTTTGCTGTCATTAGCGTATTTTAGCAAAATGAAGATGATTCAAGCATTAATTTCATTGTGCTTTTGCTCATTTTGAAGATTTTGACATTTTCACCTGAAGTGTACAATCGGGCTGAAAATGCATTTAAAGCAATAAAAAGTTCATTTTGGCTCTCACACCTTAACTAAATGTTGTAGATTCAAACTTTTTGCTGTCATTAGTGTATTTTAGCAAAATGAAGATGATTCAAGTATTAATTTCATTGTGCTTTTGCTCATTTTGAAGATTTTGACATTTTCACCTGAAGTGTACAATTAGGGGCTGAAAACGCGTTTAAAGCAATAAAAAATTCATTTTGGCTCTCACACCTTAACTAAATGTTGTAGACTCAAACTTTTTGCTGTCATTAGTATATTTTAGCAAAATGAAGATGATTCAAGCATTAATTTTATTGTGCTTTTGCTCATTTTGAAGATTTTGACATTTTCACCTGAAGTGTACAATCGGGCTGAAAATGCATTTAAAGCCATAAAAAGTTCATTTTGGCTCTCACACCTTAACTAAATGTTGTAGACTCAAACTTTTTGCTGTCATTAGTGTATGTTAGCAAAATGAAGATGATTCAAGCATTAATTTCATTGTGCTTTTGCTCATTTTGAAGATTTTGACATTTTCACCTGAAGTGTACAATCAGGCTGAAAATGCATTTAAAGCCATAAAAAGTTCATTTTGGCTCTCACACCTTAACTAAATGTTGTAGACTCAAACTTTTTGCTGTCATTAGTGTATTTTAGCAAAATGAAGATGATTCAAGCATTAATTTCATTGTTCTTTTTTTCTCATTTTGAAGATTTTGACATTTTCACCTGAAGTGTACAATCAGGCTGAAAATGCATTTAAAGCCATAAAAAGTTCATTTTGGCTCTCACACCTTAACTAAATGTTGTAGACTCAAACTTTTTGCTGTCATTAGTGTATGTTAGCAAAATGAAGATGATTCAAGCATTAATTTCATTGTGCTTTTGCTCATTTTGAAGATTTTGACATTTTCACCTGAAGTGTACAATCAGGCTGAAAATGCATTTAAAGCCATAAAAAGTTCATTTTGGCTCTCACACCTTAACTAAATGTTGTAGACTCAAACTTTTTGCTGTCATTAGTGTATTTTAGCAAAATGAAGATGATTCAAGCATTAATTTCATTGTGCTTTTGCTCATTTTGAAGATTTTGACATTTTCACCTGAAGTGTACAATTAGGGGCTGAAAACGCGTTTAAAGCAATAAAAAGTTCATTTTGGCTCTCACACCTTAACTAAATGTTGTAGACTCAAACTTTTTGCTGTCATTAGTGTATTTTAGCAAAATGAAGATGATTCAAGCATTAATTTCATTGTGCTTTTGCTCATTTTGAAGATTTTGACATTTTCACCTGAAGTGTACAATTAGGGGCTGAAAACGCGTTTAAAGCAATAAAAAGTTCATTTTTGCTCTCACACCTTAACTAAATGTTGTAGACTCAAACTTTTTGCTGTCATTAGTGTATGTTAGCAAAATGAAGATGATTCAAGCATTAATTTCATTGTGCTTTTGCTCATTTTGAAGATTTTGACATTTTCACCTGAAGTGTACAATCGGGCTGAAAATGCATTTAAAGCCATAAAAAGTTCATTTTGGCTCTCACACCTTAACTAAATGTTGTAGACTCAAACTTTTTGCTGTCATTAGTGTATTTTAGCAAAATGAAGATGATTCAAGTATTAATTTCATTGTGCTTTTGCTCATTTTGAAGATTTTGACATTTTCACCTGAAGTGTACAATTAGGGGCTGAAAACGCGTTTAAAGCAATAAAAAGTTCATTTTGGCTCTCACACCTTAACTAAATGTTGTAGACTCAAACTTTTTGCTGTCATTAGTGTATGTTAGCAAAATGAAGATGATTCAAGCATTAATTTCATTGTGCTTTTGCTCATTTTGAAGATTTTGACATTTTCACCTGAAGTGTACAATCAGGCTGAAAATGCATTTAAAGCCATAAAAAGTTCATTTTGGCTCTCACACCTTAACTAAATGTTGTAGACTCAAACTTTTTGCTGTCATTAGTGTATTTTAGCAAAATGAAGATGATTCAAGCATTAATTTCATTGTGCTTTTGCTCATTTTGAAGATTTTGACATTTTCACCTGAAGTGTACAATCGGGCTGAAAATGCATTTAAAGCCATAAAAAGTTCATTTTGGCTCTCACACCTTAACTAAATGTTGTAGACTCAAACGTGTTGCTGTCATTAGTGTATTTTAGCAAAATGAAGATGATTCAAGCATTAATTTCATTGTGCTTTTGCTCATTTTGAAGATTTTGACATTTTCACCCGAAGTGTACAATCGGGCTGAAAATGCATTTAAAGCCATAAAAAGTTCATTTTGGCTCTCACACCTTAACTAAATGTTGTAGACTCAAACTTTTTGCTGTCATTAGTGTATTTTAGCAAAATGAAGATGATTCAAGCATTAATTTCATTGTGCTTTTGCTCATTTTGAAGATTTTGACATTTTCACCTGAAGTGTACAATCAGGCTGAAAATGCATTTAAAGCCATATAAAGTTCATTTTGGCTCTCACACCTTAACTAAATGTTGTAGACTCAAACTTTTTGCTGTCATTAGTGTATTTTAGCAAAATGAAGATGATTCAAGCATTAATTTCATTGTGCTTTTGCTCATTTTGAAGATTTTGACATTTTCACCTGAAGTGTACAATTAGGGGCTGAAAACGCGTTTAAAGCAATAAAAAGTTCATTTTGGCTCTCACACCTTAACTAAATGTTGTAGACTCAAACTTTTTGCTGTCATTAGTATATTTTAGCAAAATGAAGATGATTCAAGCATTAATTTTATTGTGCTTTTGCTCATTTTGAAGATTTTGACATTTTCACCTGAAGTGTACAATCGGGCTGAAAATGCATTTAAAGCCATAAAAAGTTCATTTTGGCTCTCACACCTTAACTAAATGTTGTAGACTCAAACTTTTTGCTGTCATTAGTGTATGTTAGCAAAATGAAGATGATTCAAGCATTAATTTCATTGTGCTTTTGCTCATTTTGAAGATTTTGACATTTTCACCTGAAGTGTACAATCAGGCTGAAAATGCATTTAAAGCCATAAAAAGTTCATTTTGGCTCTCACACCTTAACTAAATGTTGTAGACTCAAACTTTTTGCTGTCATTAGTGTATTTTAGCAAAATGAAGATGATTCAAGCATTAATTTCATTGTTCTTTTTTTCTCATTTTGAAGATTTTGACATTTTCACCTGAAGTGTACAATCAGGCTGAAAATGCATTTAAAGCCATAAAAAGTTCATTTTGGCTCTCACACCTTAACTAAATGTTGTAGACTCAAACTTTTTGCTGTCATTAGTGTATGTTAGCAAAATGAAGATGATTCAAGCATTAATTTCATTGTGCTTTTGCTCATTTTGAAGATTTTGACATTTTCACCTGAAGTGTACAATCAGGCTGAAAATGCATTTAAAGCCATAAAAAGTTCATTTTGGCTCTCACACCTTAACTAAATGTTGTAGACTCAAACTTTTTGCTGTCATTAGTGTATTTTAGCAAAATGAAGATGATTCAAGCATTAATTTCATTGTGCTTTTGCTCATTTTGAAGATTTTGACATTTTCACCTGAAGTGTACAATTAGGGGCTGAAAACGCGTTTAAAGCAATAAAAAGTTCATTTTGGCTCTCACACCTTAACTAAATGTTGTAGACTCAAACTTTTTGCTGTCATTAGTGTATTTTAGCAAAATGAAGATGATTCAAGCATTAATTTCATTGTGCTTTTGCTCATTTTGAAGATTTTGACATTTTCACCTGAAGTGTACAATTAGGGGCTGAAAACGCGTTTAAAGCAATAAAAAGTTCATTTTTGCTCTCACACCTTAACTAAATGTTGTAGACTCAAACTTTTTGCTGTCATTAGTGTATGTTAGCAAAATGAAGATGATTCAAGCATTAATTTCATTGTGCTTTTGCTCATTTTGAAGATTTTGACATTTTCACCTGAAGTGTACAATCGGGCTGAAAATGCATTTAAAGCCATAAAAAGTTCATTTTGGCTCTCACAACTTAACTAAATGTTGTAGACTCAAACTTTTTGCTGTCATTAGTGTATTTTAGCAAAATGAAGATGATTCAAGTATTAATTTCATTGTGCTTTTGCTCATTTTGAAGATTTTGACCTTTTCACCTGAAGTGTACAATTAGGGGCTGAAAACGCGTTTAAAGCAATAAAAAGTTCATTTTGGCTCTCACACCTTAACTAAATGTTGTAGACTCAAACTTTTTGCTGTCATTAGTGTATGTTAGCAAAATGAAGATGATTCAAGCATTAATTTCATTGTGCTTTTGCTCATTTTGAAGATTTTGACATTTTCACCTGAAGTGTACAATCAGGCTGAAAATGCATTTAAAGCCATAAAAAGTTCATTTTGGCTCTCACACCTTAACTAAATGTTGTAGACTCAAACTTTTTGCTGTCATTAGTGTATTTTAGCAAAATGAAGATGATTCAAGCATTAATTTCATTGTGCTTTTGCTCATTTTGAAGATTTTGACATTTTCACCTGAAGTGTACAATCGGGCTGAAAATGCATTTAAAGCCATAAAAAGTTCATTTTGGCTCTCACACCTTAACTAAATGTTGTAGACTCAAACGTGTTGCTGTCATTAGTGTATTTTAGCAAAATGAAGATGATTCAAGCATTAATTTCATTGTGCTTTTGCTCATTTTGAAGATTTTGACATTTTCACCTGAAGTGTACAATCGGGCTGAAAATGCATTTAAAGCCATATAAAGTTCATTTTGGCTCTCACACCTTAACTAAATGTTGTAGACTCAAACTTTTTGCTGTCATTAGTGTATTTTAGCAAAATGAAGATGATTCAAGCATTAATTTCATTGTGCTTTTGCTCATTTTGAAGATTTTGACATTTTCACCTGAAGTGTACAATTAGGGGCTGAAAACGCGTTTAAAGCAATAAAAAGTTCATTTTGGCTCTCACACCTTAACTAAATGTTGTAGACTCAAACTTTTTGCTGTCATTAGTATATTTTAGCAAAATGAAGATGATTCAAGCATTAATTTTATTGTGCTTTTGCTCATTTTGAAGATTTTGACATTTTCACCTGAAGTGTACAATCGGGCTGAAAATGCATTTAAAGCCATAAAAAGTTCATTTTGGCTCTCACACCTTAACTAAATGTTGTAGACTCAAACTTTTTGCTGTCATTAGTGTATGTTAGCAAAATGAAGATGATTCAAGCATTAATTTCATTGTGCTTTTGCTCATTTTGAAGATTTTGACATTTTCACCTGAAGTGTACAATCGGGCTGAAAATGCATTTAAAGCCATAAAAAGTTCATTTTGGCTCTCACACCTTAACTAAATGTTGTAGATTCAAACTTTTTGCTGTCATTAGTGTATTTTAGCAAAATGAAGATGATTCAAGCATTAATTTCATTGTGCTTTTGCTCATTTTGAAGATTTTGACATTTTCACCTGAAGTGTACAATCAGGCTGAAAATGCATTTAAAGCCATAAAAAGATCATTTTGGCTCTCACACCTTAACTAAATGTTGTAGACTCAAACTTTTTGCTGTCATTAGTGTATTTTAGCAAAATGAAGATGATTCAAGCATTAATTTCATTGTGCTTTTGCTCATTTTGAAGATTTTGACATTTTCACCTGAAGTGTACAATCGGGCTGAAAATGCATTTAAAGCCATAAAAAGTTCATTTTGGCTCTCACACCTTAACTAAATGTTGTAGACTCAAACTTTTTGCTGTCATTAGTGTATTTTAGCAAAATGAAGATGATTCAAGCATTAATTTCATTGTGCTTTTGCTCATTTTGAAGATTTTGACATTTTCACCTGAAGTGTACAATTAGGGGCTGAAAACGCGTTTAAAGCAATAAAAAGTTCATTTTGGCTCTCACACCTTAACTAAATGTTGTAGACTCAAACTTTTTGCTGTCATTAGTGTATGTTAGCAAAATGAAGATGATTCAAGCATTAATTTCATTGTGCTTTTGCTCATTTTGAAGATTTTGACATTTTCACCTGAAGTGTACAATCGGGCTGAAAATGCATTTAAAGCCATAAAAAGTTCATTTTGGCTCTCACACCTTAACTAAATGTTGTAGATTCAAACTTTTTGCTGTCATTAGTGTATTTTAGCAAAATGAAGATGATTCAAGCATTAATTTCATTGTGCTTTTGCTCATTTTGAAGATTTTGACATTTTCACCTGAAGTGTACAATCAGGCTGAAAATGCATTTAAAGCCATAAAAAGATCATTTTGGCTCTCACACCTTAACTAAATGTTGTAGACTCAAACTTTTTGCTGTCATTAGTGTATTTTAGCAAAATGAAGATGATTCAAGCATTAATTTCATTGTGCTTTTGCTCATTTTGAAGATTTTGACATTTTCACCTGAAGTGTACAATCGGGCTGAAAATGCATTTAAAGCCATAAAAAGTTCATTTTGGCTCTCACACCTTAACTAAATGTTGTAGACTCAAACTTTTTGCTGTCATTAGTGTATTTTAGCAAAATGAAGATGATTCAAGCATTAATTTCATTGTGCTTTTGCTCATTTTGAAGATTTTGACATTTTCACCTGAAGTGTACAATTAGGGGCTGAAAACGCGTTTAAAGCAATAAAAAGTTCATTTTGGCTCTCACACCTTAACTAAATGTTGTAGACTCAAACTTTTTGCTGTCATTAGTATATTTTAGCAAAATGAAGATGATTCAAGCATTAATTTTATTGTGCTTTTGCTCATTTTGAAGATTTTGACATTTTCACCTGAAGTGTACAATCGGGCTGAAAATGCATTTAAAGCCATAAAAAGTTCATTTTGGCTCTCACACCTTAACTAAATGTTGTAGACTCAAACTTTTTGCTGTCATTAGTGTATGTTAGCAAAATGAAGATGATTCAAGCATTAATTTCATTGTGCTTTTGCTCATTTTGAAGATTTTGACATTTTCACCTGAAGTGTACAATCAGGCTGAAAATGCATTTAAAGCCATAAAAAGTTCATTTTGGCTCTCACACCTTAACTAAATGTTGTAGACTCAAACTTTTTGCTGTCATTAGTGTATGTTAGCAAAATGAAGATGATTCAAGCATTAATTTTATTGTGCTTTTGCTCATTTTGAAGATTTTGACATTTTCACCTGAAGTGTACAATCGGGCTGAAAATGCATTTAAAGCCATAAAAAGTTCATTTTGGCTCTCACACCTTAACTAAATGTTGTAGACTCAAACTTTTTGCTGTCATTAGTGTATTTTAGCAAAATGAAGATGATTCAAGCATTAATTTCATTGTGCTTTTGCTCATTTTGAAGATTTTGACATTTTCACCTGAAGTGTACAATCGGGCTGAAAATGCATTTAAAGCAATAAAAAGTTCATTTTGGCTCTCACACCTTAACTAAATGTTGTAGATTCAAACTTTTTGCTGTCATTAGTGTATTTTAGCAAAATGAAGATGATTCAAGTATTAATTTCATTGTGCTTTTGCTCATTTTGAAGATTTTGACATTTTCACCTGAAGTGTACAATTAGGGGCTGAAAACGCGTTTAAAGCAATAAAAAGTTCATTTTGGCTCTCACACCTTAACTAAATGTTGTAGACTCAAACTTTTTGCTGTCATTAGTATATTTTAGCAAAATGAAGATGATTCAAGCATTAATTTTATTGTGCTTTTGCTCATTTTGAAGATTTTGACATTTTCACCTGAAGTGTACAATCGGGCTGAAAATGCATTTAAAGCCATAAAAAGTTCATTTTGGCTCTCACACCTTAACTAAATGTTGTAGACTCAAACTTTTTGCTGTCATTAGTGTATGTTAGCAAAATGAAGATGATTCAAGCATTAATTTCATTGTGCTTTTGCTCATTTTGAAGATTTTGACATTTTCACCTGAAGTGTACAATCAGGCTGAAAATGCATTTAAAGCCATAAAAAGTTCATTTTGGCTCTCACACCTTAACTAAATGTTGTAGACTCAAACTTTTTGCTGTCATTAGTGTATTTTAGCAAAATGAAGATGATTCAAGCATTAATTTCATTGTTCTTTTTTTCTCATTTTGAAGATTTTGACATTTTCACCTGAAGTGTACAATCAGGCTGAAAATGCATTTAAAGCCATAAAAAGTTCATTTTGGCTCTCACACCTTAACTAAATGTTGTAGACTCAAACTTTTTGCTGTCATTAGTGTATGTTAGCAAAATGAAGATGATTCAAGCATTAATTTCATTGTGCTTTTGCTCATTTTGAAGATTTTGACATTTTCACCTGAAGTGTACAATCAGGCTGAAAATGCATTTAAAGCCATAAAAAGTTCATTTTGGCTCTCACACCTTAACTAAATGTTGTAGACTCAAACTTTTTGCTGTCATTAGTGTATTTTAGCAAAATGAAGATGATTCAAGCATTAATTTCATTGTGCTTTTGCTCATTTTGAAGATTTTGACATTTTCACCTGAAGTGTACAATTAGGGGCTGAAAACGCGTTTAAAGCAATAAAAAGTTCATTTTTGCTCTCACACCTTAACTAAATGTTGTAGACTCAAACTTTTTGCTGTCATTAGTGTATGTTAGCAAAATGAAGATGATTCAAGCATTAATTTCATTGTGCTTTTGCTCATTTTGAAGATTTTGACATTTTCACCTGAAGTGTACAATCAGGCTGAAAATGCATTTAAAGCCATAAAAAGTTCATTTTGGCTCTCACACCTTAACTAAATGTTGTAGACTCAAACTTTTTGCTGTCATTAGTGTATTTTAGCAAAATGAAGATGATTCAAGCATTAATTTCATTGTGCTTTTGCTCATTTTGAAGATTTTGACATTTTCACCTGAAGTGTACAATCGGGCTGAAAATGCATTTAAAGCCATAAAAAGTTCATTTTGGCTCTCACACCTTAACTAAATGTTGTAGACTCAAACTTTTTGCTGTCATTAGTGTATTTTAGCAAAATGAAGATGATTCAAGTATTAATTTCATTGTGCTTTTGCTCATTTTGAAGATTTTGACATTTTCACCTGAAGTGTACAATTAGGGGCTGAAAACGCGTTTAAAGCAATAAAAAGTTCATTTTGGCTCTCACACCTTAACTAAATGTTGTAGACTCAAACTTTTTGCTGTCATTAGTATATTTTAGCAAAATGAAGATGATTCAAGTATTAATTTCATTGTGCTTTTGCTCATTTTGAAGATTTTGACATTTTCACCTGAAGTGTACAATTAGGGGCTGAAAACGCGTTTAAAGCAATAAAAAGTTCATTTTGGCTCTCACACCTTAACTAAATGTTGTAGACTCAAACTTTTTGCTGTCATTAGTGTATTTTAGCAAAATGAAGATGATTCAAGCATTAATTTCATTGTGCTTTTGCTCATTTTGAAGATTTTGACATTTTCACCTGAAGTGTACAATCAGGCTGAAAATGCATTTAAAGCCATAAAAAGTTCATTTTGGCTCTCACACCTTAACTAAATGTTGTAGACTCAAACTTTTTGCTGTCATTAGTGTATGTTAGCAAAATGAAGATGATTCAAGCATTAATTTTATTGTGCTTTTGCTCATTTTGAAGATTTTGACATTTTCACCTGAAGTGTACAATCGGGCTGAAAATGCATTTAAAGCCATAAAAAGTTCATTTTGGCTCTCACACCTTAACTAAATGTTGTAGACTCAAACTTTTTGCTGTCATTAGCGTATTTTAGCAAAATGAAGATGATTCAAGCATTAATTTCATTGTGCTTTTGCTCATTTTGAAGATTTTGACATTTTCACCTGAAGTGTACAATCGGGCTGAAAATGCATTTAAAGCAATAAAAAGTTCATTTTGGCTCTCACACCTTAACTAAATGTTGTAGATTCAAACTTTTTGCTGTCATTAGTGTATTTTAGCAAAATGAAGATGATTCAAGTATTAATTTCATTGTGCTTTTGCTCATTTTGAAGATTTTGACATTTTCACCTGAAGTGTACAATTAGGGGCTGAAAACGCGTTTAAAGCAATAAAAAATTCATTTTGGCTCTCACACCTTAACTAAATGTTGTAGACTCAAACTTTTTGCTGTCATTAGTATATTTTAGCAAAATGAAGATGATTCAAGCATTAATTTTATTGTGCTTTTGCTCATTTTGAAGATTTTGACATTTTCACCTGAAGTGTACAATCGGGCTGAAAATGCATTTAAAGCCATAAAAAGTTCATTTTGGCTCTCACACCTTAACTAAATGTTGTAGACTCAAACTTTTTGCTGTCATTAGTGTATGTTAGCAAAATGAAGATGATTCAAGCATTAATTTCATTGTGCTTTTGCTCATTTTGAAGATTTTGACATTTTCACCTGAAGTGTACAATCAGGCTGAAAATGCATTTAAAGCCATAAAAAGTTCATTTTGGCTCTCACACCTTAACTAAATGTTGTAGACTCAAACTTTTTGCTGTCATTAGTGTATTTTAGCAAAATGAAGATGATTCAAGCATTAATTTCATTGTTCTTTTTTTCTCATTTTGAAGATTTTGACATTTTCACCTGAAGTGTACAATCAGGCTGAAAATGCATTTAAAGCCATAAAAAGTTCATTTTGGCTCTCACACCTTAACTAAATGTTGTAGACTCAACCTTTTTGCTGTCATTAGTGTATGTTAGCAAAATGAAGATGATTCAAGCATTAATTTCATTGTGCTTTTGCTCATTTTGAAGATTTTGACATTTTCACCTGAAGTGTACAATCAGGCTGAAAATGCATTTAAAGCCATAAAAAGTTCATTTTGGCTCTCACACCTTAACTAAATGTTGTAGACTCAAACTTTTTGCTGTCATTAGTGTATTTTAGCAAAATGAAGATGATTCAAGCATTAATTTCATTGTGCTTTTGCTCATTTTGAAGATTTTGACATTTTCACCTGAAGTGTACAATTAGGGGCTGAAAACGCGTTTAAAGCAATAAAAAGTTCATTTTGGCTCTCACACCTTAACTAAATGTTGTAGACTCAAACTTTTTGCTGTCATTAGTGTATTTTAGCAAAATGAAGATGATTCAAGCATTAATTTCATTGTGCTTTTGCTCATTTTGAAGATTTTGACATTTTCACCTGAAGTGTACAATTAGGGGCTGAAAACGCGTTTAAAGCAATAAAAAGTTCATTTTTGCTCTCACACCTTAACTAAATGTTGTAGACTCAAACTTTTTGCTGTCATTAGTGTATGTTAGCAAAATGAAGATGATTCAAGCATTAATTTCATTGTGCTTTTGCTCATTTTGAAGATTTTGACATTTTCACCTGAAGTGTACAATCGGGCTGAAAATGCATTTAAAGCCATAAAAAGTTCATTTTGGCTCTCACACCTTAACTAAATGTTGTACACTCAAACTTTTTGCTGTCATTAGTGTATTTTAGCAAAATGAAGATGATTCAAGCATTAATTTTATTGTGCTTTTGCTCATTTTGAAGATTTTGACATTTTCACCTGAAGTGTACAATCGGGCTGAAAATGCATTTAAAGCCATAAAAAGTTCATTTTGGCTCTCACACCTTAACTAAATGTTGTAGACTCAAACTTTTTGCTGTCATTAGTGTATGTTAGCAAAATGAAGATGATTCAAGCATTAATTTCATTGTGCTTTTGCTCATTTTGAAGATTTTGACATTTTCACCTGAAGTGTACAATCAGGCTGAAAATGCATTTAAAGCCATAAAAAGTTCATTTTGGCTCTCACACCTTAACTAAATGTTGTAGACTCAAACTTTTTGCTGTCATTAGTGTATTTTAGCAAAATGAAGATGATTCAAGCATTAATTTCATTGTTCTTTTTTTCTCATTTTGAAGATTTTGACATTTTCACCTGAAGTGTACAATCAGGCTGAAAATGCATTTAAAGCCATAAAAAGTTCATTTTGGCTCTCACACCTTAACTAAATGTTGTAGACTCAAACTTTTTGCTGTCATTAGTGTATGTTAGCAAAATGAAGATGATTCAAGCATTAATTTCATTGTGCTTTTGCTCATTTTGAAGATTTTGACATTTTCACCTGAAGTGTACAATCAGGCTGAAAATGCATTTAAAGCCATAAAAAGTTCATTTTGGCTCTCACACCTTAACTAAATGTTGTAGACTCAAACTTTTTGCTGTCATTAGTGTATTTTAGCAAAATGAAGATAATTCAAGCATTAATTTCATTGTGCTTTTGCTCATTTTGAAGATTTTGACATTTTCACCTGAAGTGTACAATTAGGGGCTGAAAACGCGTTTAAAGCAATAAAAAGTTCATTTTGGCTCTCACACCTTAACTAAATGTTGTAGACTCAAACTTTTTGCTGTCATTAGTGTATTTTAGCAAAATGAAGATGATTCAAGCATTAATTTCATTGTGCTTTTGCTCATTTTGAAGATTTTGACATTTTCACCTGAAGTGTACAATTAGGGGCTGAAAACGCGTTTAAAGCAATAAAAAGTTCATTTTTGCTCTCACACCTTAACTAAATGTTGTAGACTCAAACTTTTTGCTGTCATTAGTGTATGTTAGCAAAATGAAGATGATTCAAGCATTAATTTCATTGTGCTTTTGCTCCTTTTGAAGATTTTGACATTTTCACCTGAAGTGTACAATCAGGCTGAAAATGCATTTAAAGCCATAAAAAGTTCATTTTGGCTCTCACACCTTAACTAAATGTTGTAGACTCAAACTTTTTGCTGTCATTAGTGTATTTTAGCAAAATGAAGATGATTCAAGCATTAATTTCATTGTGCTTTTGCTCATTTTGAAGATTTTGACATTTTCACCTGAAGTGTACAATCGGGCTGAAAATGCATTTAAAGCCATAAAAAGTTCATTTTGGGTCTCACACCTTAACTAAATGTTGTAGACTCAAACTTTTTGCTGTCATTAGTGTATGTTAGCAAAATGAAGATGATTCAAGCATTAATTTTATTGTGCTTTTGCTCATTTTGAAGATTTTGACATTTTCACCTGAAGTGTACAATCGGGCTGAAAATGCATTTAAAGCCATAAAAAGTTCATTTTGGCTCTCACACCTTAACTAAATGTTGTAGACTCAAACTTTTTGCTGTCATTAGTGTATTTTAGCAAAATGAAGATGATTCAAGTATTAATTTCATTGTGCTTTTGCTCATTTTGAAGATTTTGACATTTTCACCTGAAGTGTACAATTAGGGGCTGAAAACGCGTTTAAAGCAATAAAAAGTTCATTTTGGCTCTCACACCTTAACTAAATGTTGTAGACTCAAACTTTTTGCTGTCATTAGTATATTTTAGCAAAATGAAGATGATTCAAGCATTAATTTCATTGTGCTTTTGCTCATTTTGAAGATTTTGACATTTTCACCTGAAGTGTACAATCAGGCTGAAAATGCATTTAAAGCCATAAAAAGTTCATTTTGGCTCTCACACCTTAACTAAATGTTGTAGACTCAAACTTTTTGCTGTCATTAGTGTATGTTAGCAAAATGAAGATGATTCAAGCATTAATTTCATTGTGCTTTTGCTCATTTTGAAGATTTTGACATTTTCACCTGAAGTGTACAATCGGGCTGAAAATGCATTTAAAGCCATAAAAAGTTCATTTTGGCTCTCACACCTTAACTAAATGTTGTAGACTCAAACTTTTTGCTGTCATTAGTGTATTTTAGCAAAATGAAGATGATTCAAGCATTAATTTTATTGTGCTTTTGCTCATTTTGAAGATTTTGACATTTTCACCTGAAGTGTACAATCGGGCTGAAAATGCATTTAAAGCCATAAAAAGTTCATTTTGGCTCTCACACCTTAACTAAATGTTGTAGACTCAAACTTTTTGCTGTCATTAGTGTATGTTAGCAAAATGAAGATGATTCAAGCATTAATTTCATTGTGCTTTTGCTCATTTTGAAGATTTTGACATTTTCACCTGAAGTGTACAATCAGGCTGAAAATGCATTTAAAGCCATAAAAAGTTCATTTTGGCTCTCACACCTTAACTAAATGTTGTAGACTCAAACTTTTTGCTGTCATTAGTGTATTTTAGCAAAATGAAGATGATTCAAGCATTAATTTCATTGTTCTTTTTTTCTCATTTTGAAGATTTTGACATTTTCACCTGAAGTGTACAATCAGGCTGAAAATGCATTTAAAGCCATAAAAAGTTCATTTTGGCTCTCACACCTTAACTAAATGTTGTAGACTCAAACTTTTTGCTGTCATTAGTGTATGTTAGCAAAATGAAGATGATTCAAGCATTAATTTCATTGTGCTTTTGCTCATTTTGAAGATTTTGACATTTTCACCTGAAGTGTACAATCAGGCTGAAAATGCATTTAAAGCCATAAAAAGTTCATTTTGGCTCTCACACCTTAACTAAATGTTGTAGACTCAAACTTTTTGCTGTCATTAGTGTATTTTAGCAAAATGAAGATAATTCAAGCATTAATTTCATTGTGCTTTTGCTCATTTTGAAGATTTTGACATTTTCACCTGAAGTGTACAATTAGGGGCTGAAAACGCGTTTAAAGCAATAAAAAGTTCATTTTGGCTCTCACACCTTAACTAAATGTTGTAGACTCAAACTTTTTGCTGTCATTAGTGTATTTTAGCAAAATGAAGATGATTCAAGCATTAATTTCATTGTGCTTTTGCTCATTTTGAAGATTTTGACATTTTCACCTGAAGTGTACAATTAGGGGCTGAAAACGCGTTTAAAGCAATAAAAAGTTCATTTTTGCTCTCACACCTTAACTAAATGTTGTAGACTCAAACTTTTTGCTGTCATTAGTGTATGTTAGCAAAATGAAGATGATTCAAGCATTAATTTCATTGTGCTTTTGCTCCTTTTGAAGATTTTGACATTTTCACCTGAAGTGTACAATCAGGCTGAAAATGCATTTAAAGCCATAAAAAGTTCATTTTGGCTCTCACACCTTAACTAAATGTTGTAGACTCAAACTTTTTGCTGTCATTAGTGTATTTTAGCAAAATGAAGATGATTCAAGCATTAATTTCATTGTGCTTTTGCTCATTTTGAAGATTTTGACATTTTCACCTGAAGTGTACAATCGGGCTGAAAATGCATTTAAAGCCATAAAAAGTTCATTTTGGGTCTCACACCTTAACTAAATGTTGTAGACTCAAACTTTTTGCTGTCATTAGTGTATGTTAGCAAAATGAAGATGATTCAAGCATTAATTTTATTGTGCTTTTGCTCATTTTGAAGATTTTGACATTTTCACCTGAAGTGTACAATCGGGCTGAAAATGCATTTAAAGCCATAAAAAGTTCATTTTGGCTCTCACACCTTAACTAAATGTTGTAGACTCAAACTTTTTGCTGTCATTAGTGTATTTTAGCAAAATGAAGATGATTCAAGTATTAATTTCATTGTGCTTTTGCTCATTTTGAAGATTTTGACATTTTCACCTGAAGTGTACAATTAGGGGCTGAAAACGCGTTTAAAGCAATAAAAAGTTCATTTTGGCTCTCACACCTTAACTAAATGTTGTAGACTCAAACTTTTTGCTGTCATTAGTATATTTTAGCAAAATGAAGATGATTCAAGCATTAATTTCATTGTGCTTTTGCTCATTTTGAAGATTTTGACATTTTCACCTGAAGTGTACAATCAGGCTGAAAATGCATTTAAAGCCATAAAAAGTTCATTTTGGCTCTCACACCTTAACTAAATGTTGTAGACTCAAACTTTTTGCTGTCATTAGTGTATTTTAGCAAAATGAAGATGATTCAAGCATTAATTTCATTGTGCTTTTGCTCATTTTGAAGATTTTGACATTTTCACCTGAAGTGTACAATCAGGCTGAAAATGCATTTAAAGCCATAAAAAGTTCATTTTGGCTCTCACACCTTAACTAAATGTTGTAGACTCAAACTTTTTGCTGTCATTAGTGTATTTTAGCAAAATGAAGATGATTCAAGCATTAATTTCATTGTGCTTTTGCTCATTTTGAAGATTTTGACATTTTCACCTGAAGTGTACAATCAGGCTGAAAATGCATTTAAAGCCATAAAAAGTTAATTTTGGCTCTCACACCTTAACTAAATGTTGTAGACTCAAACTTTTTGCTGTCATTAGTGTATGTTAGCAAAATGAAGATGATTCAAGCATTAATTTCATTGTGCTTTTGCTCATTTTGAAGATTTTGACATTTTCACCTGAAGTGTACAATCAGGCTGAAAATGCATTTAGAGCCATAAAAAGTTCATTTTGGCTCTCACACCTTAACTAAATGTTGTAGACTCAAACTTTTTGCTGTCATTAGTGTATTTTAGCAAAATGAAGATGATTCAAGCATTAATTTCATTGTGCTTTTGCTCATTTTGAAGATTTTGACATTTTCACCTGAAGTGTACAATCAGGCTGAAAATGCATTTAAACTCATAAAAAGTTCATTTTGGCTCTCACACCTTAACTAAATGTTGTAGACTCAAACCTTTTGCTGTCATTAGTGTATTTTAGCAAAATGAAGATGATTCAAGCATTAATTTCATTGTGCTTTTGCTCATTTTGAAGATTTTGACATTTTCACCTGAAGTGTACAATTAGGGGCTGAAAACGCGTTTAAAGCAATAAAAAGTTCATTTTGGCTCTCACACCTTAACTACATGTTGTAGACTCAAACTTTTTGCTGTCATTAGTATATTTTAGCAAAATGAAGATGATTCAAGCATTAATTTTATTGTGCTTTTGCTCATTTTGAAGATTTTGACATTTTCACCTGAAGTGTACAATCGGGCTGAAAATGCATTTAAAACCATAAAAAGTTCATTTTGGCTCTCACACCTTAACTAAATGTTGTAGACTCAAACTTTTTGCTGTCATTAGTGTATTTTAGCAAAATGAAGATGATTCAAGCATTAATTTCATTGTGCTTTTGCTCATTTTGAAGATTTTGACATTTTCACCTGAAGTGTACAATCGGGCTGAAAATGTTTTTAAAGCAATAAAAAGTTCATTTTGGCTCTCACACCTTAACTAAATGTTGTAGATTCAAACTTTTTGCTGTCATTAGTGTATTTTAGCAAAATGAAGATGATTGAAGTATTAATTTCATTGTGCTTTTGCTCATTTTGAAGATTTTGACATTTTCACCTGAAGTGTACAATTAGGGGCTGAAAACGCGTTTAAAGCAATAAAAAGTTCATTTTGGCTCTCACACCTTAACTAAATGTTGTAGACTCAAACTTTTTGCTGTCATTAGTATATTTTAGCAAAATGAAGATGATTCAAGCATTAATTTTATTGTGCTTTTGCTCATTTTGAAGATTTTGACATTTTCACCTGAAGTGTACAATCGGGCTGAAAATGCATTTAAAGCCATAAAAAGTTCATTTTGGCTCTCACACCTTAACTAAATGTTGTAGACTCAAACTTTTTGCTGTCATTAGTGTATGTTAGCAAAATGAAGATGATTCAAGCATTAATTTCATTGTGCTTTTGCTCATTTTGAAGATTTTGACATTTTCACCTGAAGTGTACAATTAGGGGCTGAAAACGCGTTTAAAGCAATAAAAAGTTCATTTTGGCTCTCACACCTTAACTAAATGTTGTAGACTCAAACTTTTTGCTGTCATTAGTATATTTTAGCAAAATGAAGATGATTCAAGCATTAATTTTATTGTGCTTTTGCTCATTTTGAAGATTTTGACATTTTCACCTGAAGTGTACAATCGGGCTGAAAATGCATTTAAAGCCATAAAACGTTCATTTAGGCTCTCACACCTTAACTAAATGTTGTAGACTCAAACTTTTTGCTCTCATTAGTGTATTTTAGCAAAATGAAGATGATTCAAGCAATAATTTCATTGTGCTTTTGCTCATTTTGAAGATTTTGACATTTTCACCTGAAGTGTACAATCAGGCTGCAAATGCATTTAAAGCCATAAAAAGTTCATTTTGGCTCTCACACCTTAACTAAATGTTGTAGACTCAAACTTGTTGCTGTCATTAGTGTATTTTAGCAAAATGAAGATGATTCAAGCATTAATTTCATTGTGCTTTTGCTCATTTTGAAGATTTTGACATTTTCACCTGAAGTGTACAATAAGGCTGAAAATGCATTTAAAGCCATAAAAAGTTCATTTTGGCTCTCACACCTTAACTAAATGTTGTAGACTCAAACTTTTTGCTGTCATTAGTGTATGTTAGCAAAATGAAGATGATTCAAGCATTAATTTCATTGTGCTTTTGCTCATTTTGAAGATTTTGACATTTTCACCTGAAGTGTACAATCAGGCTGAAAATGCATTTAAAGCCATAAAAAGTTCATTTTGGCTCTCACACCTTAACTAAATGTTGTAGACTCAAACTTTTTGCTGTCATTAGTGTATGTTAGCAAAATGAAGATGATTCAAGCATTCATTTCATTGTGCTTTTGCTCATTTTGAAGATTTTGACATTTTCACCTGAAGTGTACAATCAGGCTGAAAATGCATTTAAAGCCATAAAAAGTTCATTTTGGCTCTCACACCTAAACTAAATGTTGCAGACTCAAACTTTTTGCTGTCATTAGTGTATTTTAGCAAAATGAAGGTGATTCAAGCATTAATTTCATTGTGCTTTTGCTCATTTTGAAGATTTTGACATTTTCACCTGAAGTGTACAATTAGGGGCTGAAAACGCGTTTAAAGCAATAAAAAGTTCATTTTGGCTCTCACACCTTAACTAAATGTTGTAGACTCAAACTTTTTGCTGTCATTAGTATATTTTAGCAAAATGAAGATGATTCAAGCATTAATTTTATTGTGCTTTTGCTCATTTTGAAGATTTTGACATTTTCACCTGAAGTGTACAATTAGGGGCTGAAAACGCGTTTAAAGCAATAAAAAGTTCATTTTGGCTCTCACACCTTAACTAAATGTTGTAGACTCAAACTTTTTGCTGTCATTAGTATATTTTAGCAAAATGAAGATGATTCAAGCATTAATTTTATTGTGCTTTTGCTCATTTTGAAGATTTTGACATTTTCACCTGAAGTGTACAATCGGGCTGAAAATGCATTTAAAGCCATAAAAAGTTCATTTTGGCACTCACACCTTAACTAAATGTTGTAGACTCAAACTTTTTGCTGTCATTAGTGTATGTTAGCAAAATGAAGATGATTCAAGCATTAATTTCATTGTGCTTTTGCTCATTTTGAAGATTTTGACATTTTCACCTGAAGTGTACAATCAGGCTGAAAATGCATTTAAAGCCATAAAAAGTTCATTTTGCCTCTCACACCTTAACTAAATGTTGTAGACTCAAACTTTTTGCTGTCATTAGTGTATGTTAGCAAAATGAAGATGATTCAAGCATTCATTTCATTGTGCTTTTGCTCATTTTGAAGATTTTGACATTTTCACCTGAAGTGTACAATCAGGCTGAAAATGCATTTAAAGCCATAAAAAGTTCATTTTGGCTCTCACACCTTAACTAAATGTTGTAGACTCAAACTTTTTGCTGTCATTAGTGTATTTTAGCAAATTGAAGATGATTCAAGCATTAATTTCATTGTGCTTTTGCTCATTTTGAAGATTTTGACATTTCACCTGAAGTGTACAATCGGGCTGAAAATGCATTTAAAGCCATAAAAAGTTCATTTTGGCTCTCACACCTTAACTAAATGTTGTAGACTCAAACGTTTTGCTGTCATTAGTGTATTTTAGCAAAATGAAGATGATTCAAGCATTAATTTCATTGTGCTTTTGCTCATTTTGAAGATTTTGACATTTTCACCTGAAGTGTACAATCGGGCTGAAAATGTATTTAAAGCCATAAAAAGTTCATTTTGGCTCTCACACCTTAACTAAATGTTGTAGACTCAAACTTTTTGCTGTCATTAGTGTATTTTAGCAAAATGAAGATGATTCAAGCATTAATTTCATTGTGCTTTTGCTCATTTTGAAGATTTTGACATTTTCACCTGAAGTGTACAATCAGGCTGAAAATGCATTTAAAGCCATATAAAGTTCATTTTGGCTCTCACACCTTAACTAAATGTTGTAGACTCAAACTTTTTGCTGTCATTAGTGTATTTTAGCAAAATGAAGATGATTCAAGCATTAATTTCATTGTGCTTTTGCTCATTTTGAAGATTTTGACATTTTCACCTGAAGTGTACAATTAGGGGCTGAAAACGCGTTTAAAGCAATAAAAAGTTCATTTTGGCTCTCACACCTTAACTAAATGTTGTAGACTCAAACTTTTTGCTGTCATTAGTGTATGTTAGCAAAATGAAGATGATTCAAGCATTAATTTCATTGTGCTTTTGCTCATTTTGAAGATTTTGACATTTTCACCTGAAGTGTACAATCAGGCTGAAAATGCATTTAAAGCCATAAAAAGTTCATTTTGGCTCTCACACCTTAACTAAATGTTGTAGATTCAAACTTTTTGCTGTCATTAGTGTATTTTAGCAAAATGAAGATGATTCAAGCATTAATTTCATTGTGCTTTTGCTCATTTTGAAGATTTTGACATTTTCACCTGAAGTGTACAATCAGGCTGAAAATGCATTTAAAGCCATAAAAAGATCATTTTGGCTCTCACACCTTAACTAAATGTTGTAGACTCAAACTTTTTGCTGTCATTAGTGTATTTTAGCAAAATGAAGATGATTCAAGCATTAATTTCATTGTGCTTTTGCTCATTTTGAAGATTTTGACATTTTCACCTGAAGTGTACAATCGGGCTGAAAATGCATTTAAAGCCATAAAAAGTTCATTTTGGCTCTCACACCTTAACTAAATGTTGTAGACTCAAACGTTTTGCTGTCATTAGTGTATGTTAGCAAAATGAAGATGATTCAAGCATTAATTTCATTGTGCTTTTGCTCATTTTGAAGATTTTGACATTTTCACCTGAAGTGTACAATCAGGCTGAAAATGCATTTAAAGCCATAAAAAGTTCATTTTGGCTCTCACACCTTAACTAAATGTTGTAGACTCAAACTTTTTGCTGTCATTAGTGTATGTTAGCAAAATGAAGATGATTCAAGCATTCATTTCATTGTGCTTTTGCTCATTTTGAAGATTTTGACATTTTCACCTGAAGTGTACAATCAGGCTGAAAATGCATTTAAAGCCATAAAAAGTTCATTTTGGCTCTCACACCTTAACTAAATGTTGTAGACTCAAACTTTTTGCTGTCATTAGTGTATTTTAGCAAAATGAAGATGATTCAAGCATTAATTTCATTGTGCTTTTGCTCATTTTGAAGATTTTGACATTTTCACCTGAAGTGTACAATCGGGCTGAAAATGCATTTAAAGCCATAAAAAGTTCATTTTGGCTCTCACACCTTAACTAAATGTTGTAGACTCAAACGTTTTGCTGTCATTAGTGTATTTTAGCAAAATGAAGATGATTCAAGCATTAATTTCATTGTGCTTTTGCTCATTTTGAAGATTTTGACATTTTCACCTGAAGTGTACAATCGGGCTGAAAATGCATTTAAAGCCATAAAAAGTTCATTTTGGCTCTCACACCTTAACTAAATGTTGTAGACTCAAACTTTTTGCTGTCATTAGTGTATTTTAGCAAAATGAAGATGATTCAAGCATTAATTTCATTGTGCTTTTGCTCATTTTGAAGATTTTGACATTTTCACCTGAAGTGTACAATCAGGCTGAAAATGCATTTAAAGCCATATAAAGTTCATTTTGGCTCTCACACCTTAACTAAATGTTGTAGACTCAAACTTTTTGCTGTCATTAGTGTATTTTAGCAAAATGAAGATGATTCAAGCATTAATTTCATTGTGCTTTTGCTCATTTTGAAGATTTTGACATTTTCACCTGAAGTGTACAATTAGGGGCTGAAAACGCGTTTAAAGCAATAAAAAGTTCATTTTGGCTCTCACACCTTAACTAAATGTTGTAGACTCAAACTTTTTGCTGTCATTAGTATATTTTAGCAAAATGAAGATGATTCAAGCATTAATTTTATTGTGCTTTTGCTCATTTTGAAGATTTTGACATTTTCACCTGAAGTGTACAATCGGGCTGAAAATGCATTTAAAGCCATAAAAAGTTCATTTTGGCTCTCACACCTTAACTAAATGTTGTAGACTCAAACTTTTTGCTGTCATTAGTGTATGTTAGCAAAATGAAGATGATTCAAGCATTAATTTCATTGTGCTTTTGCTCATTTTGAAGATTTTGACATTTTCACCTGAAGTGTACAATCAGGCTGAAAATGCATTTAAAGCCATAAAAAGTTCATTTTGGCTCTCACACCTTAACTAAATGTTGTAGATTCAAACTTTTTGCTGTCATTAGTGTATTTTAGCAAAATGAAGATGATTCAAGCATTAATTTCATTGTGCTTTTGCTCATTTTGAAGATTTTGACATTTTCACCTGAAGTGTACAATCAGGCTGAAAATGCATTTAAAGCCATAAAAAGATCATTTTGGCTCTCACACCTTAACTAAATGTTGTAGACTCAAACTTTTTGCTGTCATTAGTGTATTTTAGCAAAATGAAGATGATTCAAGCATTAATTTCATTGTGCTTTTGCTCATTTTGAAGATTTTGACATTTTCACCTGAAGTGTACAATCGGGCTGAAAATGCATTTAAAGCCATAAAAAGTTCATTTTGGCTCTCACACCTTAACTAAATGTTGTAGACTCAAACTTTTTGCTGTCATTAGTGTATTTTAGCAAAATGAAGATGATTCAAGCATTAATTTCATTGTGCTTTTGCTCATTTTGAAGATTTTGACATTTTCACCTGAAGTGTACAATTAGGGGCTGAAAACGCGTTTAAAGCAATAAAAAGTTCATTTTGGCTCTCACACCTTAACTAAATGTTGTAGACTCAAACTTTTTGCTGTCATTAGTATATTTTAGCAAAATGAAGATGATTCAAGCATTAATTTTATTGTGCTTTTGCTCATTTTGAAGATTTTGACATTTTCACCTGAAGTGTACAATCGGGCTGAAAATGCATTTAAAGCCATATAAAGTTCATTTTGGCTCTCACACCTTAACTAAATGTTGTAGACTCAAACTTTTTGCTGTCATTAGTGTATGTTAGCAAAATGAAGATGATTCAAGCATTAATTTCATTGTGCTTTTGCTCATTTTGAAGATTTTGACATTTTCACCTGAAGTGTACAATCAGGCTGAAAATGCATTTAAAGCCATAAAAAGTTCATTTTGGCTCTCACACCTTAACTAAATGTTGTAGATTCAAACTTTTTGCTGTCATTAGTGTATTTTAGCAAAATGAAGATGATTCAAGCATTAATTTCATTGTGCTTTTGCTCATTTTGAAGATTTTGACATTTTCACCTGAAGTGTACAATCGGGCTGAAAATGCATTTAAAGCCATAAAAAGTTCATTTTGGCTCTCACACCTTAACTAAATGTTGTAGACTCAAACGTTTTGCTGTCATTAGTGTATGTTAGCAAAATGAAGATGATTCAAGCATTAATTTCATTGTGCTTTTGCTCATTTTGAAGATTTTGACATTTTCACCTGAAGTGTACAATCAGGCTGAAAATGCATTTAAAGCCATAAAAAGTTCATTATGGCTCTCACACCTTAACTAAATGTTGTAGACTCAAACTTTTTGCTGTCATTAGTGTATTTTAGCAAAATGAAGATTATTCAAGCATTAATTTCATTGTGCTTTTGCTCATTTTGAAGATTTTGACATTTTCACCTGAAGTGTACAATCAGGCTGAAAATGCATTTAAAGCCATAAAAAGTTCATTTTGGCTCTCACACCTTAACTAAATGTTGTAGACTCAAACTTTTTGATGTCATTAGTGTATTTTAGCAAAATGAAGATGATTCAAGCATTAATTTCATTGTGCTTTTGCTCATTTTGAAGATTTTGACATTTTCACCTGAAGTGTACAATTAGGGGCTGAAAACGCGTTTAAAGCAATAAAAAGTTCATTTTGGCTCTCACACCTTAACTAAATGTTGTAGACTCAAACTTTTTGCTGTCATTAGTATATTTTAGCAAAATGAAGATGATTCAAGCATTAATTTTATTGTGCTTTTGCTCATTTTGAAGATTTTGACATTTTCACCTGAAGTGTACAATCGGGCTGAAAATGCATTTAAAGCCATAAAAAGTTCATTTTGGCTCTCACACCTTAACTAAATGTTGTAGACTCAAACTTTTTGCTGTCATTAGTGTATGTTAGCAAAATGAAGATGATTCAAGCATTAATTTCATTGTGCTTTTGCTCATTTTGAAGATTTTGACATTTTCACCTGAAGTGTACAATCAGGCTGAAAATGCATTTAAAGCCATAAAAAGTTCATTTTGGCTCTCACACCTTAACTAAATGTTGTAGACTCAAACTTTTTGCTGTCATTAGTGTATGTTAGCAAAATGAAGATGATTCAAGCATTAATTTCATTGTGCTTTTGCTCATTTTGAAGATTTTGACATTTTCACCTGAAGTGTACAATCAGGCTGAAAATGCATTTAAAGCCATAAAAAGTTCATTTTGGCTCTCACACCTTAACTAAATGTTGTAGATTCAAACTTTTTGCTGTCATTAGTGTATTTTAGCAAAATGAAGATGATTCAAGCATTAATTTCATTGTGCTTTTGCTCATTTTGAAGATTTTGACATTTTCACCTGAAGTGTACAATCAGGCTGAAAATGCATTTAAAGCCATAAAAAGATCATTTTGGCTCTCACACCTTAACTAAATGTTGTAGACTCAAACTTTTTGCTGTCATTAGTGTATTTTAGCAAAATGAAGATGATTCAAGCATTAATTTCATTGTGCTTTTGCTCATTTTGAAGATTTTGACATTTTCACCTGAAGTGTACAATCGGGCTGAAAATGCATTTAAAGCCATAAAAAGTTCATTTTGGCTCTCACACCTTAACTAAATGTTGTAGACTCAAACGTTTTGCTCTCATTAGTGTATTTTAGCAAAATGAAGATGATTCAAGCAATAATTTCATTGTGCTTTTGCTCATTTTGAAGATTTTGACATTTTCACCTGAAGTGTACAATCAGGCTGCAAATGCATTTAAAGCCATAAAAAGTTCATTTTGGCTCTCACACCTTAACTAAATGTTGTAGACTCAAACTTGTTGCTGTCATTAGTGTATTTTAGCAAAATGAAGATGATTCAAGCATTAATTTCATTGTGCTTTTGCTCATTTTGAAGATTTTGACATTTTCACCTGAAGTGTACAATAAGGCTGAAAATGCATTTAAAGCCATAAAAAGTTCATTTTGGCTCTCACACCTTAACTAAATGTTGTAGACTCAAACTTTTTGCTGTCATTAGTGTATGTTAGCAAAATGAAGATGATTCAAGCATTAATTTCATTGTGCTTTTGCTCATTTTGAAGATTTTGACATTTTCACCTGAAGTGTACAATCAGGCTGAAAATGCATTTAAAGCCATAAAAAGTTCATTTTGGCTCTCACACCTTAACTAAATGTTGTAGACTCAAACTTTTTGCTGTCATTAGTGTATGTTAGCAAAATGAAGATGATTCAAGCATTCATTTCATTGTGCTTTTGCTCATTTTGAAGATTTTGACATTTTCACCTGAAGTGTACAATCAGGCTGAAAATGCATTTAAAGCCATAAAAAGTTCATTTTGGCTCTCACACCTAAACTAAATGTTGCAGACTCAAACTTTTTGCTGTCATTAGTGTATTTTAGCAAAATGAAGGTGATTCAAGCATTAATTTCATTGTGCTTTTGCTCATTTTGAAGATTTTGACATTTTCACCTGAAGTGTACAATTAGGGGCTGAAAACGCGTTTAAAGCAATAAAAAGTTCATTTTGGCTCTCACACCTTAACTAAATGTTGTAGACTCAAACTTTTTGCTGTCATTAGTATATTTTAGCAAAATGAAGATGATTCAAGCATTAATTTTATTGTGCTTTTGCTCATTTTGAAGATTTTGACATTTTCACCTGAAGTGTACAATTAGGGGCTGAAAACGCGTTTAAAGCAATAAAAAGTTCATTTTGGCTTTCACACCTTAACTAAATGTTGTAGACTCAAACTTTTTGCTGTCATTAGTATATTTTAGCAAAATGAAGATGATTCAAGCATTAATTTTATTGTGCTTTTGCTCATTTTGAAGATTTTGACATTTTCACCTGAAGTGTACAATCGGGCTGAAAATGCATTTAAAGCCATAAAAAGTTCATTTTGGCACTCACACCTTAACTAAATGTTGTAGACTCAAACTTTTTGCTGTCATTAGTGTATGTTAGCAAAATGAAGATGATTCAAGCATTAATTTCATTGTGCTTTTGCTCATTTTGAAGATTTTGACATTTTCACCTGAAGTGTACAATCAGGCTGAAAATGCATTTAAAGCCATAAAAAGTTCATTTTGGCTCTCACACCTTAACTAAATGTTGTAGACTCAAACTTTTTGATGTCATTAGTGTATTTTAGCAAAATGAAGATGATTCAAGCATTAATTTCATTGTGCTTTTGCTCATTTTGAAGATTTTGACATTTTCACCTGAAGTGTACAATTAGGGGCTGAAAACGCGTTTAAAGCAATAAAAAGTTCATTTTGGCTCTCACACCTTAACTAAATGTTGTAGACTCAAACTTTTTGCTGTCATTAGTATATTTTAGCAAAATGAAGATGATTCAAGCATTAATTTTATTGTGCTTTTGCTCATTTTGAAGATTTTGACATTTTCACCTGAAGTGTACAATCGGGCTGAAAATGCATTTAAAGCCATAAAAAGTTCATTTTGGCTCTCACACCTTAACTAAATGTTGTAGACTCAAACTTTTTGCTGTCATTAGTGTATGTTAGCAAAATGAAGATGATTCAAGCATTAATTTCATTGTGCTTTTGCTCATTTTGAAGATTTTGACATTTTCACCTGAAGTGTACAATCAGGCTGAAAATGCATTTAAAGCCATAAAAAGTTCATTTTGGCTCTCACACCTTAACTAAATGTTGTAGACTCAAACTTTTTGCTGTCATTAGTGTATGTTAGCAAAATGAAGATGATTCAAGCATTAATTTCATTGTGCTTTTGCTCATTTTGAAGATTTTGACATTTTCACCTGAAGTGTACAATCAGGCTGAAAATGCATTTAAAGCCATAAAAAGTTCATTTTGGCTCTCACACCTTAACTAAATGTTGTAGATTCAAACTTTTTGCTGTCATTAGTGTATTTTAGCAAAATGAAGATGATTCAAGCATTAATTTCATTGTGCTTTTGCTCATTTTGAAGATTTTGACATTTTCACCTGAAGTGTACAATCAGGCTGAAAATGCATTTAAAGCCATAAAAAGATCATTTTGGCTCTCACACCTTAACTAAATGTTGTAGACTCAAACTTTTTGCTGTCATTAGTGTATTTTAGCAAAATGAAGATGATTCAAGCATTAATTTCATTGTGCTTTTGCTCATTTTGAAGATTTTGACATTTTCACCTGAAGTGTACAATCGGGCTGAAAATGCATTTAAAGCCATAAAAAGTTCATTTTGGCTCTCACACCTTAACTAAATGTTGTAGACTCAAACGTTTTGCTCTCATTAGTGTATTTTAGCAAAATGAAGATGATTCAAGCAATAATTTCATTGTGCTTTTGCTCATTTTGAAGATTTTGACATTTTCACCTGAAGTGTACAATCAGGCTGCAAATGCATTTAAAGCCATAAAAAGTTCATTTTGGCTCTCACACCTTAACTAAATGTTGTAGACTCAAACTTGTTGCTGTCATTAGTGTATTTTAGCAAAATGAAGATGATTCAAGCATTAATTTCATTGTGCTTTTGCTCATTTTGAAGATTTTGACATTTTCACCTGAAGTGTACAATAAGGCTGAAAATGCATTTAAAGCCATAAAAAGTTCATTTTGGCTCTCACACCTTAACTAAATGTTGTAGACTCAAACTTTTTGCTGTCATTAGTGTATTTTAGCAAAATGAAGATGATTCAAGCATTAATTTCATTGTGCTTTTGCTCATTTTGAAGATTTTGACATTTTCACCTGAAGTGTACAATAAGGCTGAAAATGCATTTAAAGCCATAAAAAGTTCATTTTGGCTCTCACACCTTAACTAAATGTTGTAGACTCAAACTTTTTGCTGTCATTAGTGTATGTTAGCAAAATGAAGATGATTCAAGCATTCATTTCATTGTGCTTTTGCTCATTTTGAAGATTTTGACATTTTCACCTGAAGTGTACAATCAGGCTGAAAATGCATTTAAAGCCATAAAAAGTTCATTTTGGCTCTCACACCTTAACTAAATGTTGTAGACTCAAACTTTTTGCTGTCATTAGTGTATGTTAGCAAAATGAAGATGATTCAAGCATTCATTTCATTGTGCTTTTGCTCATTTTGAAGATTTTGACATTTTCACCTGAAGTGTACAATCAGGCTGAAAATGCATTTAAAGCCATAAAAAGTTCATTTTGGCTCTCACACCTAAACTAAATGTTGCAGACTCAAACTTTTTGCTGTCATTAGTGTATTTTAGCAAAATGAAGGTGATTCAAGCATTAATTTCATTGTGCTTTTGCTCATTTTGAAGATTTTGACATTTTCACCTGAAGTGTACAATTAGGGGCTGAAAACGCGTTTAAAGCAATAAAAAGTTCATTTTGGCTCTCACACCTTAACTAAATGTTGTAGACTCAAACTTTTTGCTGTCATTAGTATATTTTAGCAAAATGAAGATGATTCAAGCATTAATTTTATTGTGCTTTTGCTCATTTTGAAGATTTTGACATTTTCACCTGAAGTGTACAATTAGGGGCTGAAAACGCGTTTAAAGCAATAAAAAGTTCATTTTGGCTTTCACACCTTAACTAAATGTTGTAGACTCAAACTTTTTGCTGTCATTAGTATATTTTAGCAAAATGAAGATGATTCAAGCATTAATTTTATTGTGCTTTTGCTCATTTTGAAGATTTTGACATTTTCACCTGAAGTGTACAATCGGGCTGAAAATGCATTTAAAGCCATAAAAAGTTCATTTTGGCACTCACACCTTAACTAAATGTTGTAGACTCAAACTTTTTGCTGTCATTAGTGTATGTTAGCAAAATGAAGATGATTCAAGCATTAATTTCATTGTGCTTTTGCTCATTTTGAAGATTTTGACATTTTCACCTGAAGTGTACAATCAGGCTGAAAATGCATTTAAAGCCATAAAAAGTTCATTTTGCCTCTCACACCTTAACTAAATGTTGTAGACTCAAACTTTTTGCTGTCATTAGTGTATGTTAGCAAAATGAAGATGATTCAAGCATTCATTTCATTGTGCTTTTGCTCATTTTGAAGATTTTGACATTTTCACCTGAAGTGTACAATCAGGCTGAAAATGCATTTAAAGCCATAAAAAGTTCATTTTGGCTCTCACACCTTAACTAAATGTTGTAGACTCAAACTTTTTGCTGTCATTAGTGTATTTTAGCAAATTGAAGATGATTCAAGCATTAATTTCATTGTGCTTTTGCTCATTTTGAAGATTTTGACATTTCACCTGAAGTGTACAATCGGGCTGAAAATGCATTTAAAGCCATAAAAAGTTCATTTTGGCTCTCACACCTTAACTAAATGTTGTAGACTCAAACGTTTTGCTGTCATTAGTGTATTTTAGCAAAATGAAGATGATTCAAGCATTAATTTCATTGTGCTTTTGCTCATTTTGAAGATTTTGACATTTTCACCTGAAGTGTACAATCGGGCTGAAAATGTATTTAAAGCCATAAAAAGTTCATTTTGGCTCTCACACCTTAACTAAATGTTGTAGACTCAAACTTTTTGCTGTCATTAGTGTATTTTAGCAAAATGAAGATGATTCAAGCATTAATTTCATTGTGCTTTTGCTCATTTTGAAGATTTTGACATTTTCACCTGAAGTGTACAATCAGGCTGAAAATGCATTTAAAGCCATATAAAGTTCATTTTGGCTCTCACACCTTAACTAAATGTTGTAGACTCAAACTTTTGCTGTCATTAGTGTATTTTAGCAAAATGAAGATGATTCAAGCATTAATTTCATTGTGCTTTTGCTCATTTTGAAGATTTTGACATTTTCACCTGAAGTGTACAATTAGGGGCTGAAAACGCGTTTAAAGCAATAAAAAGTTCATTTTGGCTCTCACACCTTAACTAAATGTTGTAGACTCAAACTTTTTGCTGTCATTAGTGTATGTTAGCAAAATGAAGATGATTCAAGCATTAATTTCATTGTGCTTTTGCTCATTTTGAAGATTTTGACATTTTCACCTGAAGTGTACAATCAGGCTGAAAATGCATTTAAAGCCATAAAAAGTTCATTTTGGCTCTCACACCTTAACTAAATGTTGTAGATTCAAACTTTTTGCTGTCATTAGTGTATTTTAGCAAAATGAAGATGATTCAAGCATTAATTTCATTGTGCTTTTGCTCATTTTGAAGATTTTGACATTTTCACCTGAAGTGTACAATCAGGCTGAAAATGCATTTAAAGCCATAAAAAGATCATTTTGGCTCTCACACCTTAACTAAATGTTGTAGACTCAAACTTTTTGCTGTCATTAGTGTATTTTAGCAAAATGAAGATGATTCAAGCATTAATTTCATTGTGCTTTTGCTCATTTTGAAGATTTTGACATTTTCACCTGAAGTGTACAATCGGGCTGAAAATGCATTTAAAGCCATAAAAAGTTCATTTTGGCTCTCACACCTTAACTAAATGTTGTAGACTCAAACGTTTTGCTGTCATTAGTGTATGTTAGCAAAATGAAGATGATTCAAGCATTAATTTCATTGTGCTTTTGCTCATTTTGAAGATTTTGACATTTTCACCTGAAGTGTACAATCAGGCTGAAAATGCATTTAAAGCCATAAAAAGTTCATTTTGGCTCTCACACCTTAACTAAATGTTGTAGACTCAAACTTTTTGCTGTCATTAGTGTATGTTAGCAAAATGAAGATGATTCAAGCATTCATTTCATTGTGCTTTTGCTCATTTTGAAGATTTTGACATTTTCACCTGAAGTGTACAATCAGGCTGAAAATGCATTTAAAGCCATAAAAAGTTCATTTTGGCTCTCACACCTTAACTAAATGTTGTAGACTCAAACTTTTTGCTGTCATTAGTGTATTTTAGCAAAATGAAGATGATTCAAGCATTAATTTCATTGTGCTTTTGCTCATTTTGAAGATTTTGACATTTTCACCTGAAGTGTACAATCGGGCTGAAAATGCATTTAAAGCCATATAAAGTTCATTTTGGCTCTCACACCTTAACTAAATGTTGTAGACTCAAACTTTTTGCTGTCATTAGTGTATTTTAGCAAAATGAAGATGATTCAAGCATTAATTTCATTGTGCTTTTGCTCATTTTGAAGATTTTGACATTTTCACCTGAAGTGTACAATTAGGGGCTGAAAACGCGTTTAAAGCAATAAAAAGTTCATTTTGGCTCTCACACCTTAACTAAATGTTGTAGACTCAAACTTTTTGCTGTCATTAGTATATTTTAGCAAAATGAAGATGATTCAAGCATTAATTTTATTGTGCTTTTGCTCATTTTGAAGATTTTGACATTTTCACCTGAAGTGTACAATCGGGCTGAAAATGCATTTAAAGCCATAAAAAGTTCATTTTGGCTCTCACACCTTAACTAAATGTTGTAGACTCAAACTTTTTGCTGTCATTAGTGTATGTTAGCAAAATGAAGATGATTCAAGCATTAATTTCATTGTGCTTTTGCTCATTTTGAAGATTTTGACATTTTCACCTGAAGTGTACAATCAGGCTGAAAATGCATTTAAAGCCATAAAAAGTTAATTTTGGCTCTCACACCTTAACTAAATGTTGTAGATTCAAACTTTTTGCTGTCATTAGTGTATTTTAGCAAAATGAAGATGATTCAAGCATTAATTTCATTGTGCTTTTGCTCATTTTGAAGATTTTGACATTTTCACCTGAAGTGTACAATCAGGCTGAAAATGCATTTAAAGCCATAAAAAGATCATTTTGGCTCTCACACCTTAACTAAATGTTGTAGACTCAAACTTTTTGCTGTCATTAGTGTATTTTAGCAAAATGAAGATGATTCAAGCATTAATTTCATTGTGCTTTTGCTCATTTTGAAGATTTTGACATTTTCACCTGAAGTGTACAATCGGGCTGAAAATGCATTTAAAGCCATAAAAAGTTCATTTTGGCTCTCACACCTTAACTAAATGTTGTAGACTCAAACTTTTTGCTGTCATTAGTGTATTTTAGCAAAATGAAGATGATTCAAGCATTAATTTCATTGTGCTTTTGCTCATTTTGAAGATTTTGACATTTTCACCTGAAGTGTACAATTAGGGGCTGAAAACGCGTTTAAAGCAATAAAAAGTTCATTTTGGCTCTCACACCTTAACTAAATGTTGTAGACTCAAACTTTTTGCTGTCATTAGTATATTTTAGCAAAATGAAGATGATTCAAGCATTAATTTTATTGTGCTTTTGCTCATTTTGAAGATTTTGACATTTTCACCTGAAGTGTACAATCGGGCTGAAAATGCATTTAAAGCCATATAAAGTTCATTTTGGCTCTCACACCTTAACTAAATGTTGTAGACTCAAACTTTTTGCTGTCATTAGTGTATGTTAGCAAAATGAAGATGATTCAAGCATTAATTTCATTGTGCTTTTGCTCATTTTGAAGATTTTGACATTTTCACCTGAAGTGTACAATCAGGCTGAAAATGCATTTAAAGCCATAAAAAGTTCATTTTGGCTCTCACACCTTAACTAAATGTTGTAGATTCAAACTTTTTGCTGTCATTAGTGTATTTTAGCAAAATGAAGATGATTCAAGCATTAATTTCATTGTGCTTTTGCTCATTTTGAAGATTTTGACATTTTCACCTGAAGTGTACAATCGGGCTGAAAATGCATTTAAAGCCATAAAAAGTTCATTTTGGCTCTCACACCTTAACTAAATGTTGTAGACTCAAACGTTTTGCTGTCATTAGTGTATGTTAGCAAAATGAAGATGATTCAAGCATTAATTTCATTGTGCTTTTGCTCATTTTGAAGATTTTGACATTTTCACCTGAAGTGTACAATCAGGCTGAAAATGCATTTAAAGCCATAAAAAGTTCATTATGGCTCTCACACCTTAACTAAATGTTGTAGACTCAAACTTTTTGCTGTCATTAGTGTATTTTAGCAAAATGAAGATTATTCAAGCATTAATTTCATTGTGCTTTTGCTCATTTTGAAGATTTTGACATTTTCACCTGAAGTGTACAATCAGGCTGAAAATGCATTTAAAGCCATAAAAAGTTCATTTTGGCTCTCACACCTTAACTAAATGTTGTAGACTCAAACTTTTTGATGTCATTAGTGTATTTTAGCAAAATGAAGATGATTCAAGCATTAATTTCATTGTGCTTTTGCTCATTTTGAAGATTTTGACATTTTCACCTGAAGTGTACAATTAGGGGCTGAAAACGCGTTTAAAGCAATAAAAAGTTCATTTTGGCTCTCACACCTTAACTAAATGTTGTAGACTCAAACTTTTTGCTGTCATTAGTATATTTTAGCAAAATGAAGATGATTCAAGCATTAATTTTATTGTGCTTTTGCTCATTTTGAAGATTTTGACATTTTCACCTGAAGTGTACAATCGGGCTGAAAATGCATTTAAAGCCATAAAAAGTTCATTTTGGCTCTCACACCTTAACTAAATGTTGTAGACTCAAACTTTTTGCTGTCATTAGTGTATGTTAGCAAAATGAAGATGATTCAAGCATTAATTTCATTGTGCTTTTGCTCATTTTGAAGATTTTGACATTTTCACCTGAAGTGTACAATCAGGCTGAAAATGCATTTAAAGCCATAAAAAGTTCATTTTGGCTCTCACACCTTAACTAAATGTTGTAGACTCAAACTTTTTGCTGTCATTAGTGTATGTTAGCAAAATGAAGATGATTCAAGCATTAATTTCATTGTGCTTTTGCTCATTTTGAAGATTTTGACATTTTCACCTGAAGTGTACAATCAGGCTGAAAATGCATTTAAAGCCATAAAAAGTTCATTTTGGCTCTCACACCTTAACTAAATGTTGTAGATTCAAACTTTTTGCTGTCATTAGTGTATTTTAGCAAAATGAAGATGATTCAAGCATTAATTTCATTGTGCTTTTGCTCATTTTGAAGATTTTGACATTTTCACCTGAAGTGTACAATCAGGCTGAAAATGCATTTAAAGCCATAAAAAGATCATTTTGGCTCTCACACCTTAACTAAATGTTGTAGACTCAAACTTTTTGCTGTCATTAGTGTATTTTAGCAAAATGAAGATGATTCAAGCATTAATTTCATTGTGCTTTTGCTCATTTTGAAGATTTTGACATTTTCACCTGAAGTGTACAATCGGGCTGAAAATGCATTTAAAGCCATAAAAAGTTCATTTTGGCTCTCACACCTTAACTAAATGTTGTAGACTCAAACGTTTTGCTGTCATTAGTGTATGTTAGCAAAATGAAGATGATTCAAGCATTAATTTCATTGTGCTTTTGCTCATTTTGAAGATTTTGACATTTTCACCTGAAGTGTACAATCAGGCTGAAAATGCATTTAAAGCCATAAAAAGTTCATTTTGGCTCTCACACCTTAACTAAATGTTGTAGACTCAAACTTTTTGCTGTCATTAGTGTATGTTAGCAAAATGAAGATGATTCAAGCATTCATTTCATTGTGCTTTTGCTCATTTTGAAGATTTTGTCATTTTCACCTGAAGTGTACAATCAGGCTGAAAATGCATTTAAAGCCATAAAAAGTTCATTTTGGCTCTCACACCTTAACTAAATGTTGTAGACTCAAACTTTTTGCTGTCATTAGTGTATTTTAGCAAAATGAAGATGATTCAAGCATTAATTTCATTGTGCTTTTGCTCATTTTGAAGATTTTGACATTTTCACCTGAAGTGTACAATCGGGCTGAAAATGCATTTAAAGCCATAAAAAGTTCATTTTGGCTCTCACACCTTAACTAAATGTTGTAGACTCAAACGTTTTGCTGTCATTAGTGTATTTTAGCAAAATGAAGATGATTCAAGCATTAATTTCATTGTGCTTTTGCTCATTTTGAAGATTTTGACATTTTCACCTGAAGTGTACAATCGGGCTGAAAATGCATTTAAAGCCATAAAAAGTTCATTTTGGCTCTCACACCTTAACTAAATGTTGTAGACTCAAACTTTTTGCTGTCATTAGTGTATTTTAGCAAAATGAAGATGATTCAAGCATTAATTTCATTGTGCTTTTGCTCATTTTGAAGATTTTGACATTTTCACCTGAAGTGTACAATCAGGCTGAAAATGCATTTAAAGCCATATAAAGTTCATTTTGGCTCTCACACCTTAACTAAATGTTGTAGACTCAAACTTTTTGCTGTCATTAGTGTATTTTAGCAAAATGAAGATGATTCAAGCATTAATTTCATTGTGCTTTTGCTCATTTTGAAGATTTTGACATTTTCACCTGAAGTGTACAATTAGGGGCTGAAAACGCGTTTAAAGCAATAAAAAGTTCATTTTGGCTCTCACACCTTAACTAAATGTTGTAGACTCAAACTTTTTGCTGTCATTAGTATATTTTAGCAAAATGAAGATGATTCAAGCATTAATTTTATTGTGCTTTTGCTCATTTTAAAGATTTTGACATTTTCACCTGAAGTGTACAATCGGGCTGAAAATGCATTTAAAGCCATAAAAAGTTCATTTTGGCTCTCACACCTTAACTAAATGTTGTAGACTCAAACTTTTTGCTGTCATTAGTGTATGTTAGCAAAATGAAGATGATTCAAGCATTAATTTCATTGTGCTTTTGCTCATTTTGAAGATTTTGACATTTTCACCTGAAGTGTACAATCAGGCTGAAAATGCATTTAAAGCCATAAAAAGTTAATTTTGGCTCTCACACCTTAACTAAATGTTGTAGATTCAAACTTTTTGCTGTCATTAGTGTATTTTAGCAAAATGAAGATGATTCAAGCATTAATTTCATTGTGCTTTTGCTCATTTTGAAGATTTTGACATTTTCACCTGAAGTGTACAATCAGGCTGAAAATGCATTTAAAGCCATAAAAAGATCATTTTGGCTCTCACACCTTAACTAAATGTTGTAGACTCAAACTTTTTGCTGTCATTAGTGTATTTTAGCAAAATGAAGATGATTCAAGCATTAATTTCATTGTGCTTTTGCTCATTTTGAAGATTTTGACATTTTCACCTGAAGTGTACAATCGGGCTCAAAATGCATTTAAAGCCATAAAAAGTTCATTTTGGCTCTCACACCTTAACTAAATGTTGTAGACTCAAACTTTTTGCTGTCATTAGTGTATTTTAGCAAAATGAAGATGATTCAAGCATTAATTTCATTGTGCTTTTGCTCATTTTGAAGATTTTGACATTTTCACCTGAAGTGTACAATTAGGGGCTGAAAACGCGTTTAAAGCAATAAAAAGTTCATTTTGGCTCTCACACCTTAACTAAATGTTGTAGACTCAAACTTTTTGCTGTCATTAGTATATTTTAGCAAAATGAAGATGATTCAAGCATTAATTTTATTGTGCTTTTGCTCATTTTGAAGATTTTGACATTTTCACCTGAAGTGTACAATCGGGCTGAAAATGCATTTAAAGCCATATAAAGTTCATTTTGGCTCTCACACCTTAACTAAATGTTGTAGACTCAAACTTTTTGCTGTCATTAGTGTATGTTAGCAAAATGAAGATGATTCAAGCATTAATTTCATTGTGCTTTTGCTCATTTTGAAGATTTTGACATTTTCACCTGAAGTGTACAATCAGGCTGAAAATGCATTTAAAGCCATAAAAAGTTCATTTTGGCTCTCACACCTTAACTAAATGTTGTAGATTCAAACTTTTTGCTGTCATTAGTGTATTTTAGCAAAATGAAGATGATTCAAGCATTAATTTCATTGTGCTTTTGCTCATTTTGAAGATTTTGACATTTTCACCTGAAGTGTACAATCGGGCTGAAAATGCATTTAAAGCCATAAAAAGTTCATTTTGGCTCTCACACCTTAACTAAATGTTGTAGACTCAAACGTTTTGCTGTCATTAGTGTATGTTAGCAAAATGAAGATGATTCAAGCATTAATTTCATTGTGCTTTTGCTCATTTTGAAGATTTTGACATTTTCACCTGAAGTGTACAATCAGGCTGAAAATGCATTTAAAGCCATAAAAAGTTCATTATGGCTCTCACACCTTAACTAAATGTTGTAGACTCAAACTTTTTGCTGTCATTAGTGTATTTTAGCAAAATGAAGATGATTCAAGCATTAATTTCATTGTGCTTTTGCTCATTTTGAAGATTTTGACATTTTCACCTGAAGTGTACAATCAGGCTGAAAATGCATTTAAAGCCATAAAAAGTTCATTTTGGCTCTCACACCTTAACTAAATGTTGTAGACTCAAACTTTTTGATGTCATTAGTGTATTTTAGCAAAATGAAGATGATTCAAGCATTAATTTCATTGTGCTTTTGCTCATTTTGAAGATTTTGACATTTTCACCTGAAGTGTACAATTAGGGGCTGAAAACGCGTTTAAAGCAATAAAAAGTTCATTTTGGCTCTCACACCTTAACTAAATGTTGTAGACTCAAACTTTTTGCTGTCATTAGTATATTTTAGCAAAATGAAGATGATTCAAGCATTAATTTTATTGTGCTTTTGCTCATTTTGAAGATTTTGACATTTTCACCTGAAGTGTACAATCGGGCTGAAAATGCATTTAAAGCCATAAAAAGTTCATTTTGGCTCTCACACCTTAACTAAATGTTGTAGACTCAAACTTTTTGCTGTCATTAGTGTATGTTAGCAAAATGAAGATGATTCAAGCATTAATTTCATTGTGCTTTTGCTCATTTTGAAGATTTTGACATTTTCACCTGAAGTGTACAATCAGGCTGAAAATGCATTTAAAGCCATAAAAAGTTCATTTTGGCTCTCACACCTTAACTAAATGTTGTAGACTCAAACTTTTTGCTGTCATTAGTGTATGTTAGCAAAATGAAGATGATTCAAGCATTAATTTCATTGTGCTTTTGCTCATTTTGAAGATTTTGACATTTTCACCTGAAGTGTACAATCGGGCTGAAAATGCATTTAAAGCCATAAAAAGTTCATTTTGGCTCTCACACCTTAACTAAATGTTGTAGACGCAAACTTTTTGCTGTCATTAGTGTATTTTAGCAAAATGAAGATGATTCAAGCATTAATTTCATTGTGCTTTTGCTCATTTTGAAGATTTTGACATTTTCACCTGAAGTGTACAATTAGGGGCTGAAAACACGTTTAAAGCAATAAAAAGTTCATTTTGGCTCTCACACCTTAACTAAATGTTGTAGACTCAAACTTTTTGCTGTCATTAGTATATTTTAGCAAAATGAAGATGATTCAAGCATTCATTTTATTGTGCTTTTGCTCATTTTGAAGATTTTGACATTTTCACCTGAAGTGTACAATCGGGCTGAAAATGCATTTAAAGCCATAAAAAGTTCATTTTGGCTCTCACACCTTAACTAAATGTTGTAGACTCAAACTTTTTGCTGTCATTAGTGTATGTTAGCAAAATGAAGATGATTCAAGCATTAATTTCATTGTGCTTTTGATCATTTTGAAGATTTTGACATTTTCACCTGAAGTGTACAATCAGGCTGAAAATGCATTTAAAGCCATAAAAAGTTCATTTTGGCTCTCACACCTTAACTAAATGTTGTAGACTCAAACTTTTTAATGTGATTAGTGTATTTTAACAAAATGAAGATGATTCAAGCATTAATTTCATTGTGCTTTTGCTCATTTTGAAGATTTTGACATTTTCACCTGAAGTGTACAATTAGGGGCTGAAAACGCGTTTAAAGCAATAAAAAGTTCATTTTGGCTCTCACACCTTAACTAAATGTTGTAGACTCAAACTTTTTGCTGTCATTAGTATATTTTAGCAAAATGAAGATGATTCAAGCATTAATTTTATTGTGCTTTTGCTCATTTTGAAGATTTTGACATTTTCACCTGAAGTGTACAATCGGGCTGAAAATGCATTTAAAGCCATAAAAAGTTCATTTTGGCTCTCACACCTTAACTAAATGTTGTAGACTCAAACTTTTTGCTGTCATTAGTGTATTTTAGCAAAATGAAGATGATTCAAGCATTAATTTCATTGTGCTTTTGCTCATTTTGAAGATTTTGACATTTTCACCTGAAGTGTACAATTAGGGGCTGAAAACGCGTTTAAAGCAATAAAAAGTTCATTTTGGCTCTCACACCTTAACTAAATGTTGTAGACTCAAACTTTTTGCTGTCATTAGTATATTTTAGCAAAATGAAGATGATTCAAGCATTCATTTTATTGTGCTTTTGCTCATTTTGAAGATTTTGACATTTTCACCTGAAGTGTACAATCGGGCTGAAAATGCATTTAAAGCCATAAAAAGTTCATTTTGGCTCTCACACCTTAACTAAATGTTGTAGACTCAAACTTTTTGCTGTCATTAGTGTATGTTAGCAAAATGAAGATGATTCAAGCATTAATTTCATTGTGCTTTTGCTCATTTTGAAGATTTTGACATTTTCACCTGAAGTGTACAATCAGGCTGAAAATGCATTTAAAGCCATAAAAAGTTCATTTTGGCTCTCACACCTTAACTAAATGTTGTAGACGCAAACTTTTTGCTGTCATTAGTGTATTTTAGCAAAATGAAGATGATTCAAGCATTAATTTCATTGTGCTTTTGCTCATTTTGAAGATTTTGACATTTTCACCTGAAGTGTACAATTAGGGGCTGAAAACGCGTTTAAAGCAATAAAAAGTTCATTTTGGCTCTCACACCTTAACTAAATGTTGTAGACTCAAACTTTTTGCTGTCATTAGTATATTTTAGCAAAATGAAGATGATTCAAGCATTCATTTTATTGTGCTTTTGCTCATTTTGAAGATTTTGACATTTTCACCTGAAGTGTACAATCGGGCTGAAAATGCATTTAAAGCCATAAAAAGTTCATTTTGGCTCTCACACCTTAACTAAATGTTGTAGACTCAAACTTTTTGCTGTCATTAGTGTATGTTAGCAAAATGAAGATGATTCAAGCATTAATTTCATTGTGCTTTTGCTCATTTTGAAGATTTTGACATTTTCACCTGAAGTGTACAATTAGGGGCTGAAAACGCGTTTAAAGCAATAAAAAGTTCATTTTGGCTCTCACACCTTAACTAAATGTTGTAGACTCAAACTTTTTGCTGTCATTAGTATATTTTAGCAAAATGAAGATGATTCAAGCATTAATTTTATTGTGCTTTTGCTCATTTTGAAGATTTTGACATTTTCACCTGAAGTGTACAATCGGGCTGAAAATGCATTTAAAGCCATAAAAAGTTCATTTTGGCTCTTACACCTTAACTAAATGTTGTAGACTCAAACTTTTTGCTGTCATTAGTGTATTTTAGCAAAATGAAGATGATTCAAGCATTAATTTCATTGTGCTTTTGCTCATTTTGAAGATTTTGACATTTTCACCTGAAGTGTACAATTAGGGGCTGAAAACGCGTTTAAAGCAATAAAAAGTTCATTTTGGCTCTCACACCTTAACTAAATGTTGTGGACTCAAACTTTTTGCTGTCATTAGTATATTTTAGCAAAATGAAGATGATTCAAGCATTCATTTTATTGTGCTTTTGCTCATTTTGAAGATTTTGACATTTTCACCTGAAGTGTACAATCGGGCTGAAAATGCATTTAAAGCCATAAAAAGTTCATTTTGGCTCTCACACCTTAACTAAATGTTGTAGACTCAAACTTTTTGCTGTCATTAGTGTATGTTAGCAAAATGAAGATGATTCAAGCATTAATTTCATTGTGCTTTTGCTCATTTTGAAGATTTTGACATTTTCACCTGAAGTGTACAATTAGGGGCTGAAAACGCGTTTAAAGCAATAAAAAGTTCATTTTGGCTCTCACACCTTAACTAAATGTTGTAGACTCAAACTTTTTGCTGTCATTAGTGTATTTTAGCAAAATGAAGATGATTCAAGCATTAATTTCATTGTGCTTTTGCTCATTTTGAAGATTTTGACATTTTCACCTGAAGTGTACAATCGGGCTGAAAATGCATTTAAAGCCATAAAAAGTTCATTTTGGCTCTCACACCTTAACTAAATGTTGTAGACTCAAACTTTTTGCTGTCATTAGTGTATGTTAGCAAAATGAAGATGATTCAAGCATTAATTTCATTGTGCTTTTGCTCATTTTGAAGATTTTGACATTTTCACCTGAAGTGTACAATCAGGCTGAAAATGCATTTAAAGCCATAAAAAGTTCATTTTGGCTCTCACACCTTAACTAAATGTTGTAGACGCAAACTTTTTGCTGTCATTAGTGTATTTTAGCAAAATGAAGATGATTCAAGCATTAATTTCATTGTGCTTTTGCTCATTTTGAAGATTTTGACATTTTCACCTGAAGTGTACAATTAGGGGCTGAAAACGCGTTTAAAGCAATAAAAAGTTCATTTTGGCTCTCACACCTTAACTAAATGTTGTAGACTCAAACTTTTTGCTGTCATTAGTATATTTTAGCAAAATGAAGATGATTCAAGCATTCATTTTATTGTGCTTTTGCTCATTTTGAAGATTTTGACATTTTCACCTGAAGTGTACAATCGGGCTGAAAATGCATTTAAAGCCATAAAAAGTTCATTTTGGCTCTCACACCTTAACTAAATGTTGTAGACTCAAACTTTTTGCTGTCATTAGTGTATGTTAGCAAAATGAAGATGATTCAAGCATTAATTTCATTGTGCTTTTGCTCATTTTGAAGATTTTGACATTTTCACCTGAAGTGTACAATTAGGGGCTGAAAACGCGTTTAAAGCAATAAAAAGTTCATTTTGGCTCTCACACCTTAACTAAATGTTGTAGACTCAAACTTTTTGCTGTCATTAGTATATTTTAGCAAAATGAAGATGATTCAAGCATTAATTTTATTGTGCTTTTGCTCATTTTGAAGATTTTGACATTTTCACCTGAAGTGTACAATCGGGCTGAAAATGCATTTAAAGCCATAAAAAGTTCATTTTGGCTCTTACACCTTAACTAAATGTTGTAGACTCAAACTTTTTGCTGTCATTAGTGTATTTTAGCAAAATGAAGATGATTCAAGCATTAATTTCATTGTGCTTTTGCTCATTTTGAAGATTTTGACATTTTCACCTGAAGTGTACAATTAGGGGCTGAAAACGCGTTTAAAGCAATAAAAAGTTCATTTTGGCTCTCACACCTTAACTAAATGTTGTAGACTCAAACTTTTTGCTGTCATTAGTATATTTTAGCAAAATGAAGATGATTCAAGCATTAATTTTATTGTGCTTTTGCTCATTTTGAAGATTTTGACATTTTCACCTGAAGTGTACAATCGGGCTGAAAATGCATTTAAAGCCATAAAAAGTTCATTTTGGCTCTCACACCTTAACTAAATGTTGTAGACTCAAACTTTTTGCTGTCATTAGTGTATGTTAGCAAAATGAAGATGATTCAAGCATTAATTTCATTGTGCTTTTGCTCATTTTGAAGATTTTGACATTTTCACCTGAAGTGTACAATTAGGGGCTGAAAACGCGTTTAAAGCAATAAAAAGTTCATTTTGGCTCTCACACCTTAACTAAATGTTGTAGACTCAAACTTTTTGCTGTCATTAGTATATTTTAGCAAAATGAAGATGATTCAAGCATTCATTTTATTGTGCTTTTGCTCATTTTGAAGATTTTGACATTTTCACCTGAAGTGTACAATCGGGCTGAAAATGCATTTAAAGCCATAAAAAGTTCATTTTGGCTCTCACACCTTAACTAAATGTTGTAGACTCAAACTTTTTGCTGTCATTAGTGTATGTTAGCAAAATGAAGATGATTCAAGCATTAATTTCATTGTGCTTTTGCTCATTTTGAAGATTTTGACATTTTCACCTGAAGTGTACAATCAGGCTGAAAATGCATTTAAAGCCATAAAAAGTTCATTTTGGCTCTCACACCTTAACTAAATGTTGTAGACGCAAACTTTTTGCTGTCATTAGTGTATTTTAGCAAAATGAAGATGATTCAAGCATTAATTTCATTGTGCTTTTGCTCATTTTGAAGATTTTGACATTTTCACCTGAAGTGTACAATTAGGGGCTGAAAACGCGTTTAAAGCAATAAAAAGTTCATTTTGGCTCTCACACCTTAACTAAATGTTGTAGACTCAAACTTTTTGCTGTCATTAGTGTATTTTAGCAAAATGAAGATGATTCAAGCATTAATTTCATTGTGCTTTTGCTCATTTTGAAGATTTTGACATTTTCACCTGAAGTGTACAATCGGGCTGAAAATGCATTTAAAGCCATAAAAAGTTCATTTTGGCTCTCACACCTTAACTAAATGTTGTAGACTCAAACTTTTTGCTGTCATTAGTGTATGTTAGCAAAATGAAGATGATTCAAGCATTAATTTCATTGTGCTTTTGCTCATTTTGAAGATTTTGACATTTTCACCTGAAGTGTACAATCAGGCTGAAAATGCATTTAAAGCCATAAAAAGTTCATTTTGGCTCTCACACCTTAACTAAATGTTGTAGACGCAAACTTTTTGCTGTCATTAGTGTATTTTAGCAAAATGAAGATGATTCAAGCATTAATTTCATTGTGCTTTTGCTCATTTTGAAGATTTTGACATTTTCACCTGAAGTGTACAATTAGGGGCTGAAAACGCGTTTAAAGCAATAAAAAGTTCATTTTGGCTCTCACACCTTAACTAAATGTTGTAGACTCAAACTTTTTGCTGTCATTAGTATATTTTAGCAAAATGAAGATGATTCAAGCATTCATTTTATTGTGCTTTTGCTCATTTTGAAGATTTTGACATTTTCACCTGAAGTGTACAATCGGGCTGAAAATGCATTTAAAGCCATAAAAAGTTCATTTTGGCTCTCACACCTTAACTAAATGTTGTAGACTCAAACTTTTTGCTGTCATTAGTGTATGTTAGCAAAATGAAGATGATTCAAGCATTAATTTCATTGTGCTTTTGCTCATTTTGAAGATTTTGACATTTTCACCTGAAGTGTACAATTAGGGGCTGAAAACGCGTTTAAAGCAATAAAAAGTTCATTTTGGCTCTCACACCTTAACTAAATGTTGTAGACTCAAACTTTTTGCTGTCATTAGTATATTTTAGCAAAATGAAGATGATTCAAGCATTAATTTTATTGTGCTTTTGCTCATTTTGAAGATTTTGACATTTTCACCTGAAGTGTACAATCGGGCTGAAAATGCATTTAAAGCCATAAAAAGTTCATTTTGGCTCTTACACCTTAACTAAATGTTGTAGACTCAAACTTTTTGCTGTCATTAGTGTATTTTAGCAAAATGAAGATGATTCAAGCATTAATTTCATTGTGCTTTTGCTCATTTTGAAGATTTTGACATTTTCACCTGAAGTGTACAATTAGGGGCTGAAAACGCGTTTAAAGCAATAAAAAGTTCATTTTGGCTCTCACACCTTAACTAAATGTTGTAGACTCAAACTTTTTGCTGTCATTAGTATATTTTAGCAAAATGAAGATGATTCAAGCATTAATTTTATTGTGCTTTTGCTCATTTTGAAGATTTTGACATTTTCACCTGAAGTGTACAATCGGGCTGAAAATGCATTTAAAGCCATAAAAAGTTCATTTTGGCTCTCACACCTTAACTAAATGTTGTAGACTCAAACTTTTTGCTGTCATTAGTGTATGTTAGCAAAATGAAGATGATTCAAGCATTAATTTCATTGTGCTTTTGCTCATTTTGAAGATTTTGACATTTTCACCTGAAGTGTACAATTAGGGGCTGAAAACGCGTTTAAAGCAATAAAAAGTTCATTTTGGCTCTCACACCTTAACTAAATGTTGTAGACTCAAACTTTTTGCTGTCATTAGTATATTTTAGCAAAATGAAGATGATTCAAGCATTCATTTTATTGTGCTTTTGCTCATTTTGAAGATTTTGACATTTTCACCTGAAGTGTACAATCGGGCTGAAAATGCATTTAAAGCCATAAAAAGTTCATTTTGGCTCTCACACCTTAACTAAATGTTGTAGACTCAAACTTTTTGCTGTCATTAGTGTATGTTAGCAAAATGAAGATGATTCAAGCATTAATTTCATTGTGCTTTTGCTCATTTTGAAGATTTTGACATTTTCACCTGAAGTGTACAATCAGGCTGAAAATGCATTTAAAGCCATAAAAAGTTCATTTTGGCTCTCACACCTTAACTAAATGTTGTAGACGCAAACTTTTTGCTGTCATTAGTGTATTTTAGCAAAATGAAGATGATTCAAGCATTAATTTCATTGTGCTTTTGCTCATTTTGAAGATTTTGACATTTTCACCTGAAGTGTACAATTAGGGGCTGAAAACGCGTTTAAAGCAATAAAAAGTTCATTTTGGCTCTCACACCTTAACTAAATGTTGTAGACTCAAACTTTTTGCTGTCATTAGTATATTTTAGCAAAATGAAGATGATTCAAGCATTCATTTTATTGTGCTTTTGCTCATTTTGAAGATTTTGACATTTTCACCTGAAGTGTACAATCGGGCTGAAAATGCATTTAAAGCCATAAAAAGTTCATTTTGGCTCTCACACCTTAACTAAATGTTGTAGACTCAAACTTTTTGCTGTCATTAGTGTATGTTAGCAAAATGAAGATGATTCAAGCATTAATTTCATTGTGCTTTTGCTCATTTTGAAGATTTTGACATTTTCACCTGAAGTGTACAATTAGGGGCTGAAAACGCGTTTAAAGCAATAAAAAGTTCATTTTGGCTCTCACACCTTAACTAAATGTTGTAGACTCAAACTTTTTGCTGTCATTAGTGTATTTTAGCAAAATGAAGATGATTCAAGCATTAATTTCATTGTGCTTTTGCTCATTTTGAAGATTTTGACATTTTCACCTGAAGTGTACAATCAGGCTGAAAATGCATTTAAAGCCATAAAAAGTTCATTTTGGCTCTCACACCTTAACTAAATGTTGTAGACTCAAACTTTTTGCTGTCATTAGTGTATGTTAGCAAAATGAAGATGATTCAAGCATTAATTTCATTGTGCTTTTGCTCATTTTGAAGATTTTGACATTTTCATCTGAAGTGTACAATCTGGCTGAAAATGCATTTAAAGCCATAAAAAGTTCATTTTGGCTCTCACACCTTAACTAAATGTTGTAGACTCAAACGTTTTGCTGTCATTAGTGTATGTTAGCAAAATGAAGATGATTCAAGCATTAATTTCATTGTGCTTTTGCTCATTTTGAAGATTTTGACATTTTCACCTGAACTGTACAATCAGGCTGCAAATGCATATAAAGCCATAAAAAGTTCATTTTGGCTCTCACACCTTAACTAAATGTTGTAGACTCAAACTTTTTGCTGTCATTAGTGTATTTTAGCAAAATGAAGATGATTCAAGCATTAATTTCATTGTGCTTTTGCTCATTTTGAAGATTTTGACATTTTCACCTGAAGTGTACAATCAGGCTGAAAATGCATTTAAAGCCATAAAAAGTTCATTTTGGCTCTCACACCTTAACTAAATGTTGTAGACTCAAACTTTTTGCTGTCATTAGTGTATTTTAGCAAAATTAAGATGATTCAAGCATTAATTTCATTGTGCTTTTGCTCATTTTGAAGATTTTGACATTTTCACCTGAAGTGTACAATTAGGGGCTGAAAACGCGTTTAAAGCAATAAAAAGTTCATTTTGGCTCTCACACCTTAACTAAATGTTGTAGACTCAAACTTTTTGCTGTCATTAGTATATTTTAGCAAAATGAAGATGATTCAAGCATTAATTTCATTATGCTTTTGCTCATTTTGAAGATTTTGACATTTTCACCTGAAGTGTACAATCAGGCTGAAAATGCATTTAAAGCCATAAAAAGTTCATTTTGGCTCTCACACCTTAACTAAATGTTGTAGACTCAAACTTTTTGCTGTCATTAGTGTATTTGAGCAAAATGAAGATGATTCAAGCATTAATTTCATTGTGCTTTTGCTCATTTTGAAGATTTTGACATTTTCACCTGAAGTGTACAATAAGGCTGAAAATGCATTTAAAGCCATAAAAAGTTCATTTTGGCTCTCACACCTTAACTAAATGTTGTAGACTCAAACTTTTTGCTGTCATTAGTGTATGTTAGCAAAATGAAGATGATTCAAGCATTAATTTCATTGTGCTTTTGCTCATTTTGAAGATTTTGACATTTTCACCTGAAGTGTACAATCAGGCTGAAAATGCATTTAAAGCCATAAAAAGTTCATTTTGGCTCTCACACCTTAACTAAATGTTGTAGATTCAAACTTTTTGCTGTCATTAGTGTATTTTAGCAAAATGAAGATGATTCAAGCATTAATTTCATTGTGCTTTTGCTTATTTTGAAGATTTTGACATTTTCACCTGAAGTGTACAATCAGGCTGAAAATGCATTTAAAGCCATAAAAAGTTCATTTTGGCCCTCACACCTTAACTAAATGTTGTAGACTCAAACTTTTTGCTGTCATTAGTGTATGTTAGCAAAATGAAGATGATTCAAGCATTCATTTCATTGTGCTTTTGCTCATTTTGAAGATTTTGACATTTTCACCTGAAGTGTACAATCAGGCTGAAAATGCATTTAAAGCCATAAAAAGATCATTTTGGCTCTCACACCTTAACTAAATGTTGTAGACTCAAACTTTTTGCTGTCATTAGTGTATTTTAGCAAAATGAAGATGATTCAAGCATTAATTTCATTGTGCTTTTGCTCATTTTGAAGATTTTGACATTTTCACCTGAAGTGTACAATCGGGCTGAAAATGCATTTAAAGCCATAAAAAGTTCATTTTGGCTCTCACACCTTAACTAAATGTTGTAGACTCAAACGTTTTGCTGTCATTAGTGTATGTTAGCAAAATGAAGAGGATTCAAGCATTAATTTCATTGTGCTTTTGCTCATTTTGAAGATTTTGACATTTTCACCTGAAGTGTACAATTAGGGGCTGAAAACGCGTTTAAAGCAATAAAAAGTTCATTTTGGCTCTCACACCTTAACTAAATGTTGTAGACTCAAACTTTTTGCTGTCATTAGTGTATTTTAGCAAAATGAAGATGATTCAAGCATTAATTTTATTGTGCTTTTGCTCATTTTGAAGATTTTGACATTTTCACCTGAAGTGTACAATCGGGCTGAAAATGCATTTAAAGCCATAAAAAGTTCATTTTGGCTCTCACACCTTAACTAAATGTTGTAGACTCAAACTTTTTGCTGTCATTAGTGTATTTTAGCAAAATGAAGATGATTCAAGCATTAATTTCATTGTGCTTTTGCTCATTTTGAAGATTTTGACATTTTCACCTGAAGTGTACAATCAGGCTGAAAATGCATTTAAAGCCATAAAAAGTTCATTTTGGCTCTCACACCTTAACTAAATGTTGTAGACTCAAACTTTTTTCTGTCATTAGTGTATTTTAGCAAAATGAAGATGATTCAAGCATTAATTTCATTGTGCTTTTGCTCATTTTGAAGATTTTGACATTTTCACCTGAAGTGTACAATCAGGCTGAAAATGCATTTAAAGCCATAAAAAGTTCATTTTGGCTCTCACACCTTAACTAAATGTTGTAGACTCAAACTTTTTGCTGTCATTAGTGTATGTTAGCAAAATGAAGATGATTCAAGCATTAATTTCATTGTGCTTTTGCTCATTTTGAAGATTTTGACATTTTCACCTGAAGTGTACAATCAGGCTGAAAATGCATTTAAAGCCATAAAAAGTTCATTTTGGCTCTCACACCTTAACTAAATGTTGTAGACTCAAACTTTTTGCTGTCATTAGTGTATTTTAGCAAAATGAAGATGATTCAAGCATTAATTTCATTGTGCTTTTGCTCATTTTGAAGATTTTGACATTTTCACCTGAAGTGTACAATCAGGCTGAAAATGCATTTAAAGCCATAAAAAGTTCATTTTGGCTCTCACACCTTAACTAAATGTTGTAGACTCAAACTTTTTGCTGTCATTAGTGTATTTTAGCAAAATGAAGATGATTCAAGCATTAATTTCATTGTGCTTTTGCTCATTTTGAAGATTTTGACATTTTCACCTGAAGTGTACAATTAGGGGCTGAAAACGCGTTTAAAGCAATAAAAAGTTCATTTTGGCTCTCACACCTTAACTAAATGTTGTAGACTCAAACTTTTTGCTGTCATTAGTATATTTTAGCAAAATGAAGATGATTCAAGCATTAATTTTATTGTGCTTTTGCTCATTTTGAAGATTTTGACATTTTCACCTGAAGTGTACAATCGGGCTGAAAATGCATTTAAAGCCATAAAAAGTTCATTTTGGCTCTCACACCTTAACTAAATGTTGTCGACTCAAACTTTTTGCTGTCATTAGTGTATTTTAGCAAAATGAAGATGATTCAAGCATTAATTTCATTGTGCTTTTGCTCATTTTGAAGATTTTGACATTTTCACCTGAAGTGTACAATCAGGCTGAAAATGCATTTAAAGCCATAAAAAGTTCATTTTGGCTCTCACACCTTAACTAAATGTTGTAGACTCAAACTTTTTGCTGTCATTAGTGTATGTTAGCAAAATGAAGATGATTCAAGCATTAATTTTATTGTGCTTTTGCTCATTTTGAAGATTTTGACATTTTCACCTGAAGTGTACAATCGGGCTGAAAATGCATTTAAAGCCATAAAAAGTTCATTTTGGCTCTCACACCTTAACTAAATGTTGTAGACTCAAACTTTTTGCTGTCATTAGTGTATTTTAGCAAAATGAAGATGATTCAAGCATTAATTTCATTGTGCTTTTGCTCATTTTGAAGATTTTGACATTTTCACCTGAAGTGTACAATCAGGCTGAAAATGCATTTAAAGCCATAAAAAGTTCATTTTGGCTCTCACACCTTAACTAAATGTTGTAGACTCAAACTTTTTGCTGTCATTAGTGTATGTTAGCAAAATGAAGATGATTCAAGCATTAATTTCATTGTGCTTTTGCTCATTTTGAAGATTTTGACATTTTCACCTGAAGTGTACAATCAGGCTGAAAATGCATTTAAAGCCATAAAAAGTTCATTTTGGCTCTCACACCTTAACTAAATGTTGTAGACTCAAACTTTTTGTTGTCATTAGTGTATTTTAGCAAAATGAAGATGATTCAAGCATTAATTTCATTGTGCTTTTGCTCATTTTGAGGATTTTGACATTTTCACCTGAAGTGTACAATCAGGCTGAAAATGCATTTAAAGCCATAAAAAGTTCATTTTGGCTCTCACACCTTAACTAAATGTTGTAGACTCAAACTTTTTGCTGTCATTAGTGTATGTTAGCAAAATGAAGATGATTCAAGCATTAATTTCATTGTGCTTTTGCTCATTTTGAAGATTTTGACATTTTCACCTGAAGTGTACAATCAGGCTGAAAATGCATTTAAAGCAATAAAAAGTTCATTTTGGCTCTCACACCTTAACTAAATGTTGTAGACTCAAACTTGTTGCTGTCATTAGTGTATTTTAGCAAAATGAAGATGATTCAAGCATTAATTTCATTGTGCTTTTGCTCATTTTGAAGATTTTGACATTTTCACCTGAAGTGTACAATCAGGCTGAAAATGCATTTAAAGCCATAAAAAGTTCATTTTGGCTCTCACACCTTAACTAAATGTTGTAGACTCAAACTTTTTGCTGTCATTAGTGTATGTTAGCAAAATGAAGATGATTCAAGCATTAATTTCATTGTGCTTTTGCTCATTTTGAAGATTTTGACATTTTCACCTGAAGTGTACAATCAGGCTGAAAATGCATTTAAAGCCATAAAAAGTTCATTTTGGCTCTCACACCTTAACTAAATGTTGTAGACTCAAACTTTTTGTTGTCATTAGTGTATTTTAGCAAAATGAAGATGATTCAAGCATTAATTTCATTGTGCTTTTGCTCATTTTGAGGATTTTGACATTTTCACCTGAAGTGTACAATCAGGCTGAAAATGCATTTAAAGCCATAAAAAGTTCATTTTGGCTCTCACACCTTAACTAAATGTTGTAGACTCAAACTTTTTGCTGTCATTAGTGTATTTTAGCAAAATGAAGATGATTCAAGCATTAATTTCATTGTGCTTTTGCTCATTTTGAAGATTTTGACATTTTCACCTGAAGTGTACAATTAGGGGCTGAAAACGCGTTTAAAGCAATAAAAAGTTCATTTTGGCTCTCACACCTTAACTAAATGTTGTAGACTCAAACTTTTTGCTGTCATTAGTATATTTTAGCAAAATGAAGATGATTCAAACATTAATTTTATTGTGATTTTGCTCATTTTGAAGATTTTGACATTTTCACCTGAAGTGTACAATCGGGCTGAAAATGCATTTAAAGCCATAAAAAGTTCATTTTGGCTCTCACACCTTAACTAAATGTTGTAGACTCAAACTTTTTGCTGTCATTAGTGTATGTTAGCAAAATGAAGATGATTCAAGCATTAATTTCATTGTGCTTTTGCTCATTTTGAAGATTTTGACATTTTCACCTGAAGTGTACAATCAGGCTGAAAATGCATTTAAAGCCATAAAAAGTTCATTTTGGCTCTCACACCTTAACTAAATGTTGTAGACTCAAACTTTTTGCTGTCATTAGTGTATTTTAGCAAAATGAAGACGATTCAAGCATTAATTTCATTGTGCTTTTGCTCATTTTGAAGATTTTGACATTTTCACCTGAAGTGTACAATCAGGCTGAAAATGCATTTAAAGCCATAAAAAGTTCATTTTGGCTCTCACACCTTAACTAAATGTTGTAGACTCAAACTTTTTGCTGTCATTAGTGTATTTTAGCAAAATGAAGATGATTCAAGCATTAATTTCATTGTGCTTTTGCTCATTTTGAAGATTTTGACATTTTCACCTGAAGTGTACAATTAGGGGCTGAAAACGCGTTTAAAGCAATAAAAAGTTCATTTTGGCTCTCACACCTTAACTAAATGTTGTAGACTCAAACTTTTTGCTGTCATTAGTGTATGTTAGCAAAATGAAGATGATTCAAGCATTAATTTCATTGTGCTTTTGCTCATTTTGAAGATTTTGACATTTTCACCTGAAGTGTACAATCAGGCTGAAAATGCATTTAAAGCCATAAAAAGTTCATTTTGGCTCTCACACCTTAACTAAATGTTGTAGACTCAAACTTTTTGTTGTCATTAGTGTATTTTAGCAAAATGAAGATGATTCAAGCATTAATTTCATTGTGCTTTTGCTCATTTTGAGGATTTTGACATTTTCACCTGAAGTGTACAATCAGGCTGAAAATGCATTTAAAGCCATAAAAAGTTCATTTTGGCTCTCACACCTTAACTAAATGTTGTAGACTCAAACTTTTTGCTGTCATTAGTGTATTTTAGCAAAATGAAGATGATTCAAGCATTAATTTCATTGTGCTTTTGCTCATTTTGAAGATTTTGACATTTTCACCTGAAGTGTACAATCAGGCTGAAAATGCATTTAAAGCCATAAAAAGTTCATTTTGGCTCTCACACCTTAACTAAATGTTGTAGACTCAAACTTGTTGCTGTCATTAGTGTATTTTAGCAAAATGAAGATGATTCAAGCATTAATTTCATTGTGCTTTTGCTCATTTTGAAGATTTTGACATTTTCACCTGAAGTGTACAATCAGGCTGAAAATGCATTTAAAGCCATAAAAAGTTCATTTTGGCTCTCACACCTTAACTAAATGTTGTAGACTCAAACTTTTTGCTGTCATTAGTGTATGTTAGCAAAATGAAGATGATTCAAGCATTAATTTCATTGTGCTTTTGCTCATTTTGAAGATTTTGACATTTTCACCTGAAGTGTACAATCAGGCTGAAAATGCATTTAAAGCCATAAAAAGTTCATTTTGGCTCTCACACCTTAACTAAATGTTGTAGACTCAAACTTTTTGTTGTCATTAGTGTATTTTAGCAAAATGAAGATGATTCAAGCATTAATTTCATTGTGCTTTTGCTCATTTTGAGGATTTTGACATTTTCACCTGAAGTGTACAATCAGGCTGAAAATGCATTTAAAGCCATAAAAAGTTCATTTTGGCTCTCACACCTTAACTAAATGTTGTAGACTCAAACTTTTTGCTGTCATTAGTGTATTTTAGCAAAATGAAGATGATTCAAGCATTAATTTCATTGTGCTTTTGCTCATTTTGAAGATTTTGACATTTTCACCTGAAGTGTACAATTAGGGGCTGAAAACGCGTTTAAAGCAATAAAAAGTTCATTTTGGCTCTCACACCTTAACTAAATGTTGTAGACTCAAACTTTTTGCTGTCATTAGTATATTTTAGCAAAATGAAGATGATTCAAGCATTAATTTTATTGTGATTTTGCTCATTTTGAAGATTTTGACATTTTCACCTGAAGTGTACAATCGGGCTGAAAATGCATTTAAAGCCATAAAAAGTTCATTTTGGCTCTCACACCTTAACTAAATGTTGTAGACTCAAACTTTTTGCTGTCATTAGTGTATGTTAGCAAAATGAAGATGATTCAAGCATTAATTTCATTGTGCTTTTGCTCATTTTGAAGATTTTGACATTTTCACCTGAAGTGTACAATCAGGCTGAAAATGCATTTAAAGCCATAAAAAGTTCATTTTGGCTCTCACACCTTAACTAAATGTTGTAGACTCAAACTTTTTGCTGTCATTAGTGTATTTTAGCAAAATGAAGACGATTCAAGCATTAATTTCATTGTGCTTTTGCTCATTTTGAAGATTTTGACATTTTCACCTGAAGTGTACAATCAGGCTGAAAATGCATTTAAAGCCATAAAAAGTTCATTTTGGCTCTCACACCTTAACTAAATGTTGTAGACTCAAACTTTTTGCTGTCATTAGTGTATTTTAGCAAAATGAAGATGATTCAAGCATTAATTTCATTGTGCTTTTGCTCATTTTGAAGATTTTGACATTTTCACCTGAAGTGTACAATTAGGGGCTGAAAACGCGTTTAAAGCATTAAAAAGTTCATTTTGGCTCTCACACCTTAACTAAATGTTGTAGACTCAAACTTTTTGCTGTCATTAGTATATTTTAGCAAAATGAAGATGATTCAAGCATTAATTTTATTGTGCTTTTGCTCATTTTGAAGATTTTGACATTTTCACCTGAAGTGTACAATCGGGCTGAAAATGCATTTAAAGCCATAAAAAGTTAATTTTGGCTCTCACACCTTAACTAAATGTTGTAGACTCAAACTTTTTGCTGTCATTAGTGTATTTTAGCAAAATGAAGAGGATTCAAGCATTAATTTCATTGTGCTTTTGCTCATTTTGAAGATTTTGACATTTTCACCTGAAGTGTACAATCAGGCTGAAAATGCATTTAAAGCCATAAAAAGTTCATTTTGGCTCTCACACCTTAACTAAATGTTGTAGACTCAAACTTTTTGCTGTCATTAGTGTATGTTAGCAAAATGAAGATGATTCAAGCATTAATTTCATTGTGCTTTTGCTCATTTTGAAGATTTTGACATTTTCACCTGAAGTGTACAATCAGGCTGAAAATGCATTTAAAGCCATAAAAAGTTCATTTTGGCTCTCACACCTTAACTAAATGTTGTAGACTCAAACTTTTTGCTGTCATTAGTGTATTTTAGCAAAATGAAGATGATTCAAGCATTAATTTCATTGTGCTTTTGCTCATTTTGAAGATTTTGACATTTTCACCTGAAGTGTACAATCGGGCTGAAAATGCATTTAAAGCCATAAAAAGTTCATTTTGGCTCTCACACCTTAACTAAATGTTGTAGACTCAAACTTTTTGCTGTCATTAGTGTATTTTAGCAAAATGAAGATGATTCAAGCATTAATTTCATTGTGCTTTTGCTCATTTTGAAGATTTTGACATTTTCACCTGAAGTGTACAATCGGGCTGAAAATGCATTTAAAGCCATAAAAAGTTCATTTTGGCTCTCACACCTTAACTAAATGTTGTAGACTCAAACGTTTTGCTGTCATTAGTGTATGTTAGCAAAATGAAGATGATTCAAGCATTAATTTCATTGTGCTTTTGCTCATTTTGAAGATTTTGACATTTTCACCTGAAGTGTACAATCAGGCTGAAAATGCATTTAAAGCCATAAAAAGTTCATTTTGGCTCTCACACCTTAACTAAATGTTGTAGACTCAAACTTTTTGCTGTCATTAGTGTATTTTAGCAAAATGAAGATGATTCAAGCATTAATTTCATTGTGCTTTTGCTCATTTTGAAGATTTTGACATTTTCACCTGAAGTGTACAATCAGGCTGAAAATGCATTTAAAGCCATAAAAAGTTCATTTTGGCTCTCACACCTTAACTAAATGTTGTAGACTCAAACTTTTTGATGTCATTAGTGTATTTTAGCAAAATGAAGATGATTCAAGCATTAATTTCATTGTGCTTTTGCTCATTTTGAAGATTTTGACATTTTCACCTGAAGTGTACAATTAGGGGCTGAAAACGCGTTTAAAGCAATAAAAAGTTCATTTTGGCTCTCACACCTTAACTAAATGTTGTAGACTCAAACTTTTTGCTGTCATTAGTATATTTTAGCAAAATGAAGATGATTGAAGCATTAATTTTATTGTGCTTTTGCTCATTTTGAAGATTTTGACATTTTCACCTGAAGTGTACAATCGGGCTGAAAATGCATTTAAAGCCATAAAAAGTTCATTTTGGCTCTCACACCTTAACTAAATGTTGTAGACTCAAACTTTTTGCTGTCATTAGTGTATTTTAGCAAAATGAAGACGATTCAAGCATTAATTTCATTGTGCTTTTGCTCATTTTGAAGATTTTGACATTTTCACCTGAAGTGTACAATCAGGCTGAAAATGCATTTAAAGCCATAAAAAGTTCATTTTGGCTCTCACACCTTAACTAAATGTTGTAGACTCAAACTTTTTGCTGTCATTAGTGTATTTTAGCAAAATGAAGATGATTCAAGCATTAATTTCATTGTGCTTTTGCTCATTTTGAAGATTTTGACATTTTCACCTGAAGTGTACAATTAGGGGCTGAAAACGCGTTTAAAGCAATAAAAAGTTCATTTTGGCTCTCACACCTTAACTAAATGTTGTAGACTCAAACTTTTTGCTGTCATTAGTATATTTTAGCAAAATGAAGATGATTCAAGCATTAATTTTATTGTGCTTTTGCTCATTTTGAAGATTTTGACATTTTCACCTGAAGTGTACAATCGGGCTGAAAATGCATTTAAAGCCATAAAAAGTTAATTTTGGCTCTCACACCTTAACTAAATGTTGTAGACTCAAACTTTTTGCTGTCATTAGTGTATTTTAGCAAAATGAAGAGGATTCAAGCATTAATTTCATTGTGCTTTTGCTCATTTTGAAGATTTTGACATTTTCACCTGAAGTGTACAATCAGGCTGAAAATGCATTTAAAGCCATAAAAAGTTCATTTTGGCTCTCACACCTTAACTAAATGTTGTAGACTCAAACTTTTTGCTGTCATTAGTGTATGTTAGCAAAATGAAGATGATTCAAGCATTAATTTCATTGTGCTTTTGCTCATTTTGAAGATTTTGACATTTTCACCTGAAGTGTACAATCAGGCTGAAAATGCATTTAAAGCCATAAAAAGTTCATTTTGGCTCTCACACCTTAACTAAATGTTGTAGACTCAAACTTTTTGCTGTCATTAGTGTATTTTAGCAAAATGAAGATGATTCAAGCATTAATTTCATTGTGCTTTTGCTCATTTTGAAGATTTTGACATTTTCACCTGAAGTGTACAATCGGGCTGAAAATGCATTTAAAGCCATAAAAAGTTCATTTTGGCTCTCACACCTTAACTAAATGTTGTAGACTCAAACTTTTTGCTGTCATTAGTGTATTTTAGCAAAATGAAGATGATTCAAGCATTAATTTCATTGTGCTTTTGCTCATTTTGAAGATTTTGACATTTTCACCTGAAGTGTACAATCGGGCTGAAAATGCATTTAAAGCCATAAAAAGTTCATTTTGGCTCTCACACCTTAACTAAATGTTGTAGACTCAAACGTTTTGCTGTCATTAGTGTATGTTAGCAAAATGAAGATGATTCAAGCATTAATTTCATTGTGCTTTTGCTCATTTTGAAGATTTTGACATTTTCACCTGAAGTGTACAATCAGGCTGAAAATGCATTTAAAGCCATAAAAAGTTCATTTTGGCTCTCACACCTTAACTAAATGTTGTAGACTCAAACTTTTTGCTGTCATTAGTGTATTTTAGCAAAATGAAGATGATTCAAGCATTAATTTCATTGTGCTTTTGCTCATTTTGAAGATTTTGACATTTTCACCTGAAGTGTACAATCAGGCTGAAAATGCATTTAAAGCCATAAAAAGTTCATTTTGGCTCTCACACCTTAACTAAATGTTGTAGACTCAAACTTTTTGATGTCATTAGTGTATTTTAGCAAAATGAAGATGATTCAAGCATTAATTTCATTGTGCTTTTGCTCATTTTGAAGATTTTGACATTTTCACCTGAAGTGTACAATTAGGGGCTGAAAACGCGTTTAAAGCAATAAAAAGTTCATTTTGGCTCTCACACCTTAACTAAATGTTGTAGACTCAAACTTTTTGCTGTCATTAGTATATTTTAGCAAAATGAAGATGATTCAAGCATTAATTTTATTGTGCTTTTGCTCATTTTGAAGATTTTGACATTTTCACCTGAAGTGTACAATCGGGCTGAAAATGCATTTAAAGCCATAAAAAGTTCATTTTGGCTCTCACACCTTAACTAAATGTTGTAGACTCAAACTTTTTGCTGTCATTAGTGTATGTTAGCAAAATGAAGATGATTCAAGCATTAATTTCATTGTGCTTTTGCTCATTTTGAAGATTTTGACATTTTCACCTGAAGTGTACAATCAGGCTGAAAATGCATTTAAAGCCATAAAAAGTTCATTTTGGCTCTCACACCTTAACTAAATGTTGTAGACTCAAACTTTTTGCTGTCATTAGTGTATGTTAGCAAAATGAAGATGATTCAAGCATTAATTTCATTGTGCTTTTGCTCATTTTGAAGATTTTGACATTTTCACCTGAAGTGTACAATCGGGCTGAAAATGCATTTAAAGCCATAAAAAGTTCATTTTGGCTCTCACACCTTAACTAAATGTTGTAGACGCAAACTTTTTGCTGTCATTAGTGTATTTTAGCAAAATGAAGATGATTCAAGCATTAATTTCATTGTGCTTTTGCTCATTTTGAAGATTTTGACATTTTCACCTGAAGTGTACAATTAGGGGCTGAAAACGCGTTTAAAGCAATAAAAAGTTCATTTTGGCTCTCACACCTTAACTAAATGTTGTAGACTCAAACTTTTTGCTGTCATTAGTATATTTTAGCAAAATGAAGATGATTCAAGCATTCATTTTATTGTGCTTTTGCTCATTTTGAAGATTTTGACATTTTCACCTGAAGTGTACAATCGGGCTGAAAATGCATTTAAAGCCATAAAAAGTTCATTTTGGCTCTCACACCTTAACTAAATGTTGTAGACTCAAACTTTTTGCTGTCATTATTCTATTTTAGCAAAATGAAGATGATTCAAGCATTAATTTCATTGTGCTTTTGCTCATTTTGAAGATTTTGACATTTTCACCTGAAGTGTACAATCGGGCTGAAAATGCATTTAAAGCCATAAAAAGTTCATTTTGGCTCTCACACCTTAACTAAATGTTGTAGACTCAAACGTTTTGCTGTCATTAGTATATTTTAGCAAAATGAAGATGATTGAAGCATTAATTTTATTGTGCTTTTGCTCATTTTGAAGATTTTGACATTTTCACCTGAAGTGTACAATCGGGCTGAAAATGCATTTAAAGCCATAAAAAGTTCATTTTGGCTCTCACACCTTAACTAAATGTTGTAGACTCAAACTTTTTGCTGTCATTAGTGTATTTTAGCAAAATGAAGACGATTCAAGCATTAATTTCATTGTGCTTTTGCTCATTTTGAAGATTTTGACATTTTCACCTGAAGTGTACAATCAGGCTGAAAATGCATTTAAAGCCATAAAAAGTTCATTTTGGCTCTCACACCTTAACTAAATGTTGTAGACTCAAACTTTTTGATGTCATTAGTGTATTTTAGCAAAATGAAGATGATTCAAGCATTAATTTCATTGTGCTTTTGCTCATTTTGAAGATTTTGACATTTTCACCTGAAGTGTACAATTAGGGGCTGAAAACGCGTTTAAAGCAATAAAAAGTTCATTTTGGCTCTCACACCTTAACTAAATGTTGTAGACTCAAACTTTTTGCTGTCATTAGTATATTTTAGCAAAATGAAGATGATTGAAGCATTAATTTTATTGTGCTTTTGCTCATTTTGAAGATTTTGACATTTTCACCTGAAGTGTACAATCGGGCTGAAAATGCATTTAAAGCCATAAAAAGTTCATTTTGGCTCTCACACCTTAACTAAATGTTGTAGACTCAAACTTTTTGCTGTCATTAGTGTATTTTAGCAAAATGAAGACGATTCAAGCATTAATTTCATTGTGCTTTTGCTCATTTTGAAGATTTTGACATTTTCACCTGAAGTGTACAATCAGGCTGAAAATGCATTTAAAGCCATAAAAAGTTCATTTTGGCTCTCACACCTTAACTAAATGTTGTAGACTCAAACTTTTTGCTGTCATTAGTGTATTTTAGCAAAATGAAGATGATTCAAGCATTAATTTCATTGTGCTTTTGCTCATTTTGAAGATTTTGACATTTTCACCTGAAGTGTACAATTAGGGGCTGAAAACGCGTTTAAAGCAATAAAAAGTTCATTTTGGCTCTCACACCTTAACTAAATGTTGTAGACTCAAACTTTTTGCTGTCATTAGTATATTTTAGCAAAATGAAGATGATTCAAGCATTAATTTTATTGTGCTTTTGCTCATTTTGAAGATTTTGACATTTTCACCTGAAGTGTACAATCGGGCTGAAAATGCATTTAAAGCCATAAAAAGTTAATTTTGGCTCTCACACCTTAACTAAATGTTGTAGACTCAAACTTTTTGCTGTCATTAGTGTATTTTAGCAAAATGAAGAGGATTCAAGCATTAATTTCATTGTGCTTTTGCTCATTTTGAAGATTTTGACATTTTCACCTGAAGTGTACAATCAGGCTGAAAATGCATTTAAAGCCATAAAAAGTTCATTTTGGCTCTCACACCTTAACTAAATGTTGTAGACTCAAACTTTTTGCTGTCATTAGTGTATGTTAGCAAAATGAAGATGATTCAAGCATTAATTTCATTGTGCTTTTGCTCATTTTGAAGATTTTGACATTTTCACCTGAAGTGTACAATCAGGCTGAAAATGCATTTAAAGCCATAAAAAGTTCATTTTGGCTCTCACACCTTAACTAAATGTTGTAGACTCAAACTTTTTGCTGTCATTAGTGTATTTTAGCAAAATGAAGATGATTCAAGCATTAATTTCATTGTGCTTTTGCTCATTTTGAAGATTTTGACATTTTCACCTGAAGTGTACAATCGGGCTGAAAATGCATTTAAAGCCATAAAAAGTTCATTTTGGCTCTCACACCTTAACTAAATGTTGTAGACTCAAACTTTTTGCTGTCATTAGTGTATTTTAGCAAAATGAAGATGATTCAAGCATTAATTTCATTGTGCTTTTGCTCATTTTGAAGATTTTGACATTTTCACCTGAAGTGTACAATCGGGCTGAAAATGCATTTAAAGCCATAAAAAGTTCATTTTGGCTCTCACACCTTAACTAAATGTTGTAGACTCAAACGTTTTGCTGTCATTAGTGTATGTTAGCAAAATGAAGATGATTCAAGCATTAATTTCATTGTGCTTTTGCTCATTTTGAAGATTTTGACATTTTCACCTGAAGTGTACAATCAGGCTGAAAATGCATTTAAAGCCATAAAAAGTTCATTTTGGCTCTCACACCTTAACTAAATGTTGTAGACTCAAACTTTTTGCTGTCATTAGTGTATTTTAGCAAAATGAAGATGATTCAAGCATTAATTTCATTGTGCTTTTGCTCATTTTGAAGATTTTGACATTTTCACCTGAAGTGTACAATCAGGCTGAAAATGCATTTAAAGCCATAAAAAGTTCATTTTGGCTCTCACACCTTAACTAAATGTTGTAGACTCAAACTTTTTGATGTCATTAGTGTATTTTAGCAAAATGAAGATGATTCAAGCATTAATTTCATTGTGCTTTTGCTCATTTTGAAGATTTTGACATTTTCACCTGAAGTGTACAATTAGGGGCTGAAAACGCGTTTAAAGCAATAAAAAGTTCATTTTGGCTCTCACACCTTAACTAAATGTTGTAGACTCAAACTTTTTGCTGTCATTAGTATATTTTAGCAAAATGAAGATGATTCAAGCATTAATTTTATTGTGCTTTTGCTCATTTTGAAGATTTTGACATTTTCACCTGAAGTGTACAATCGGGCTGAAAATGCATTTAAAGCCATAAAAAGTTCATTTTGGCTCTCACACCTTAACTAAATGTTGTAGACTCAAACTTTTTGCTGTCATTAGTGTATGTTAGCAAAATGAAGATGATTCAAGCATTAATTTCATTGTGCTTTTGCTCATTTTGAAGATTTTGACATTTTCACCTGAAGTGTACAATCAGGCTGAAAATGCATTTAAAGCCATAAAAAGTTCATTTTGGCTCTCACACCTTAACTAAATGTTGTAGACTCAAACTTTTTGCTGTCATTAGTGTATGTTAGCAAAATGAAGATGATTCAAGCATTAATTTCATTGTGCTTTTGCTCATTTTGAAGATTTTGACATTTTCACCTGAAGTGTACAATCGGGCTGAAAATGCATTTAAAGCCATAAAAAGTTCATTTTGGCTCTCACACCTTAACTAAATGTTGTAGACGCAAACTTTTTGCTGTCATTAGTGTATTTTAGCAAAATGAAGATGATTCAAGCATTAATTTCATTGTGCTTTTGCTCATTTTGAAGATTTTGACATTTTCACCTGAAGTGTACAATTAGGGGCTGAAAACGCGTTTAAAGCAATAAAAAGTTCATTTTGGCTCTCACACCTTAACTAAATGTTGTAGACTCAAACTTTTTGCTGTCATTAGTATATTTTAGCAAAATGAAGATGATTCAAGCATTCATTTTATTGTGCTTTTGCTCATTTTGAAGATTTTGACATTTTCACCTGAAGTGTACAATCGGGCTGAAAATGCATTTAAAGCCATAAAAAGTTCATTTTGGCTCTCACACCTTAACTAAATGTTGTAGACTCAAACTTTTTGCTGTCATTATTCTATTTTAGCAAAATGAAGATGATTCAAGCATTAATTTCATTGTGCTTTTGCTCATTTTGAAGATTTTGACATTTTCACCTGAAGTGTACAATTAGGGGCTGAAAACGCGTTTAAAGCAATAAAAAGTTCATTTTGGCTCTCACACCTTAACTAAATGTTGTAGACTCAAACTTTTTGCTGTCATTAGTATATTTTAGCAAAATGAAGATGATTCAAGCATTCATTTTATTGTGCTTTTGCTCATTTTGAAGATTTTGACATTTTCACCTGAAGTGTACAATCGGGCTGAAAATGCATTTAAAGCCATAAAAAGTTCATTTTGGCTCTCACACCTTAACTAAATGTTGTAGACTCAAACTTTTTGCTGTCATTAGTGTATTTTAGCAAAATGAAGATGATTCAAGCATTAATTTCATTGTGCTTTTGCTCATTTTGAAGATTTTGACATTTTCACCTGAAGTGTACAATCAGGCTGAAAATGCATTTAAAGCCATAAAAAGTTCATTTTGGCTCTCACACCTTAACTAAATGTTGTAGACTCAAACTTTTTGTTGTCATTAGTGTATTTTAGCAAAATGAAGATGATTCAAGCATTAATTTCATTGTGCTTTTGCTCATTTTGAGGATTTTGACATTTTCACCTGAAGTGTACAATCAGGCTGAAAATGCATTTAAAGCCATAAAAAGTTCATTTTGGCTCTCACACCTTAACTAAATGTTGTAGACTCAAACTTTTTGCTGTCATTAGTGTATTTTAGCAAAATGAAGATGATTCAAGCATTAATTTCATTGTGCTTTTGCTCATTTTGAAGATTTTGACATTTTCACCTGAAGTGTACAATCAGGCTGAAAATGCATTTAAAGCCATAAAAAGTTCATTTTGGCTCTCACACCTTAACTAAATGTTGTAGACTCAAACTTTTTGCTGTCATTAGTGTATGTTAGCAAAATGAAGATGATTCAAGCATTAATTTCATTGTGCTTTTGCTCATTTTGAAGATTTTGACATTTTCACCTGAAGTGTACAATCAGGCTGAAAATGCATTTAAAGCAATAAAAAGTTCATTTTGGCTCTCACACCTTAACTAAATGTTGTAGACTCAAACTTGTTGCTGTCATTAGTGTATTTTAGCAAAATGAAGATGATTCAAGCATTAATTTCATTGTGCTTTTGCTCATTTTGAAGATTTTGACATTTTCACCTGAAGTGTACAATCAGGCTGAAAATGCATTTAAAGCCATAAAAAGTTCATTTTGGCTCTCACACCTTAACTAAATGTTGTAGACTCAAACTTTTTGCTGTCATTAGTGTATGTTAGCAAAATGAAGATGATTCAAGCATTAATTTCATTGTGCTTTTGCTCATTTTGAAGATTTTGACATTTTCACCTGAAGTGTACAATCAGGCTGAAAATGCATTTAAAGCCATAAAAAGTTCATTTTGGCTCTCACACCTTAACTAAATGTTGTAGACTCAAACTTTTTGTTGTCATTAGTGTATTTTAGCAAAATGAAGATGATTCAAGCATTAATTTCATTGTGCTTTTGCTCATTTTGAGGATTTTGACATTTTCACCTGAAGTGTACAATCAGGCTGAAAATGCATTTAAAGCCATAAAAAGTTCATTTTGGCTCTCACACCTTAACTAAATGTTGTAGACTCAAACTTTTTGCTGTCATTAGTGTATTTTAGCAAAATGAAGATGATTCAAGCATTAATTTCATTGTGCTTTTGCTCATTTTGAAGATTTTGACATTTTCACCTGAAGTGTACAATTAGGGGCTGAAAACGCGTTTAAAGCAATAAAAAGTTCATTTTGGCTCTCACACCTTAACTAAATGTTGTAGACTCAAACTTTTTGCTGTCATTAGTATATTTTAGCAAAATGAAGATGATTCAAGCATTCATTTTATTGTGCTTTTGCTCATTTTGAAGATTTTGACATTTTCACCTGAAGTGTACAATCGGGCTGAAAATGCATTTAAAGCCATAAAAAGTTCATTTTGGCTCTCACACCTTAACTAAATGTTGTAGACTCAAACTTTTTGCTGTCATTATTCTATTTTAGCAAAATGAAGATGATTCAAGCATTAATTTCATTGTGCTTTTGCTCATTTTGAAGATTTTGACATTTTCACCTGAAGTGTACAATTAGGGGCTGAAAACGCGTTTAAAGCAATAAAAAGTTCATTTTGGCTCTCACACCTTAACTAAATGTTGTAGACTCAAACTTTTTGCTGTCATTAGTATATTTTAGCAAAATGAAGATGATTCAAGCATTCATTTTATTGTGCTTTTGCTCATTTTGAAGATTTTGACATTTTCACCTGAAGTGTACAATCGGGCTGAAAATGCATTTAAAGCCATAAAAAGTTCATTTTGGCTCTCACACCTTAACTAAATGTTGTAGACTCAAACTTTTTGCTGTCATTAGTGTATTTTAGCAAAATGAAGATGATTCAAGCATTAATTTCATTGTGCTTTTGCTCATTTTGAAGATTTTGACATTTTCACCTGAAGTGTACAATCAGGCTGAAAATGCATTTAAAGCCATAAAAAGTTCATTTTGGCTCTCACACCTTAACTAAATGTTGTAGACTCAAACTTTTTGTTGTCATTAGTGTATTTTAGCAAAATGAAGATGATTCAAGCATTAATTTCATTGTGCTTTTGCTCATTTTGAGGATTTTGACATTTTCACCTGAAGTGTACAATCAGGCTGAAAATGCATTTAAAGCCATAAAAAGTTCATTTTGGCTCTCACACCTTAACTAAATGTTGTAGACTCAAACTTTTTGCTGTCATTAGTGTATTTTAGCAAAATGAAGATGATTCAAGCATTAATTTCATTGTGCTTTTGCTCATTTTGAAGATTTTGACATTTTCACCTGAAGTGTACAATCAGGCTGAAAATGCATTTAAAGCCATAAAAAGTTCATTTTGGCTCTCACACCTTAACTAAATGTTGTAGACTCAAACTTTTTGCTGTCATTAGTGTATGTTAGCAAAATGAAGATGATTCAAGCATTAATTTCATTGTGCTTTTGCTCATTTTGAAGATTTTGACATTTTCACCTGAAGTGTACAATCAGGCTGAAAATGCATTTAAAGCAATAAAAAGTTCATTTTGGCTCTCACACCTTAACTAAATGTTGTAGACTCAAACTTGTTGCTGTCATTAGTGTATTTTAGCAAAATGAAGATGATTCAAGCATTAATTTCATTGTGCTTTTGCTCATTTTGAAGATTTTGACATTTTCACCTGAAGTGTACAATCAGGCTGAAAATGCATTTAAAGCCATAAAAAGTTCATTTTGGCTCTCACACCTTAACTAAATGTTGTAGACTCAAACTTTTTGCTGTCATTAGTGTATGTTAGCAAAATGAAGATGATTCAAGCATTAATTTCATTGTGCTTTTGCTCATTTTGAAGATTTTGACATTTTCACCTGAAGTGTACAATCAGGCTGAAAATGCATTTAAAGCCATAAAAAGTTCATTTTGGCTCTCACACCTTAACTAAATGTTGTAGACTCAAACTTTTTGTTGTCATTAGTGTATTTTAGCAAAATGAAGATGATTCAAGCATTAATTTCATTGTGCTTTTGCTCATTTTGAGGATTTTGACATTTTCACCTGAAGTGTACAATCAGGCTGAAAATGCATTTAAAGCCATAAAAAGTTCATTTTGGCTCTCACACCTTAACTAAATGTTGTAGACTCAAACTTTTTGCTGTCATTAGTGTATTTTAGCAAAATGAAGATGATTCAAGCATTAATTTCATTGTGCTTTTGCTCATTTTGAAGATTTTGACATTTTCACCTGAAGTGTACAATTAGGGGCTGAAAACGCGTTTAAAGCAATAAAAAGTTCATTTTGGCTCTCACACCTTAACTAAATGTTGTAGACTCAAACTTTTTGCTGTCATTAGTATATTTTAGCAAAATGAAGATGATTCAAACATTAATTTTATTGTGATTTTGCTCATTTTGAAGATTTTGACATTTTCACCTGAAGTGTACAATCGGGCTGAAAATGCATTTAAAGCCATAAAAAGTTCATTTTGGCTCTCACACCTTAACTAAATGTTGTAGACTCAAACTTTTTGCTGTCATTAGTGTATGTTAGCAAAATGAAGATGATTCAAGCATTAATTTCATTGTGCTTTTGCTCATTTTGAAGATTTTGACATTTTCACCTGAAGTGTACAATCAGGCTGAAAATGCATTTAAAGCCATAAAAAGTTCATTTTGGCTCTCACACCTTAACTAAATGTTGTAGACTCAAACTTTTTGCTGTCATTAGTGTATTTTAGCAAAATGAAGACGATTCAAGCATTAATTTCATTGTGCTTTTGCTCATTTTGAAGATTTTGACATTTTCACCTGAAGTGTACAATCAGGCTGAAAATGCATTTAAAGCCATAAAAAGTTCATTTTGGCTCTCACACCTTAACTAAATGTTGTAGACTCAAACTTTTTGCTGTCATTAGTGTATTTTAGCAAATGAAGATGATTCAAGCATTAATTTCATTGTGCTTTTGCTCATTTTGAAGATTTTGACATTTTCACCTGAAGTGTACAATTAGGGGCTGAAAACGCGTTTAAAGCAATAAAAAGTTCATTTTGGCTCTCACACCTTAACTAAATGTTGTAGACTCAAACTTTTGCTGTCATTAGTGTATGTTAGCAAAATGAAGATGATTCAAGCATTAATTTCATTGTGCTTTTGCTCATTTTGAAGATTTTGACATTTTCACCTGAAGTGTACAATCAGGCTGAAAATGCATTTAAAGCCATAAAAAGTTCATTTTGGCTCTCACACCTTAACTAAATGTTGTAGACTCAAACTTTTTGTTGTCATTAGTGTATTTTAGCAAAATGAAGATGATTCAAGCATTAATTTCATTGTGCTTTGCTCATTTTGAGGATTTTGACATTTTCACCTGAAGTGTACAATCAGGCTGAAAATGCATTTAAAGCCATAAAAAGTTCATTTTGCTCTCACACCTTAACTAAATGTTGTAGACTCAAACTTTTTGCTGTCATTAGTGTATTTTAGCAAAATGAAGATGATTCAAGCATTAATTTCATTGTGCTTTTGCTCATTTTGAAGATTTTGACATTTTCACCTGAAGTGTACAATCAGGCTGAAAATGCATTTAAAGCCATAAAAAGTTCATTTTGGCTCTCACACCTTAACTAAATGTTGTAGACTCAAACTTGTTGCTGTCATTAGTGTATTTTAGCAAAATGAAGATGATTCAAGCAT